>NC_136261.1:291734799-291872396 GCF_964187855.1 Myxine glutinosa | reverse complement strand
CAATAAAAGAATGCACCTAATGTGTCCGTTTTATTTATTTTATTTATGGCCCACAGGGCCGACTACGTGTGGTTCACCTGTGGGGCATCGGTGCCCTGTGGCCAAGGTCCGCCAGCAAGATTTCGGGCCCTCATGGCCGGTTCCAGCAGAGGGGCCATGCCCCAACCCATGGGGTCCATAAGTGGTGCTCGGCCACAGACATGTGGTCCATAATGTGGTGCATCGATGCAGACAGCTGGTTCTGAGAGTGCCGGGCGCACAATGGCCGACTCACGCATGCTCCCCAGGCGCCCAATGGCGCACCGGTCATGTGGGAGACAAAAGAGACAAATGAGCGAGGGGTAAGGTCACAAGGGTACACATCAATAAGGCAATGCAAGGCGAAATGCGTACGGAGGGCGAAGTGAGAAAGCTCGTCCCTACCGTACGTCACCCCCCCTGTCACCTACACTACCCTTGCCCTTACCCCATATGTACAAAATCTACACATTTACAATCCGTCACTACTGTCACGTCCTCCCCATATTTCCCTTCTTCACCAAATTCGTCTCCACAATCCCTCTATCGAAAATTTGCCATCATCAATTCATCATCAATCCTCATAAGGAGGAAGAGATGGAACACAAAGCACAATGTCACACCCACGTCATGATGCGTCTCACAATCCAAAACATTTGCATCATAAAAAATAATTAAAACATGGCATGGTGTGGAGTACCTGTCACCTCAGGTGAGTGGATGCAGATGGTGCGAGGAGATCCTTCATCCTATCTATCCTCTAAATGACTTTAACACACTTTACACTACCCGGGGTCGCTCCCTGCCAATCCATTGGCCAACTTACACTATGGGTTCTAAAAACCAATTCCCATTGACCAAACTGTGGTGCTTCTCAAATTTGGGGTCTCACTCCCCCGATTCATCTCCCGGTGCCCTTGCACAATTTCTGGGCTGTGTCGTGTAGCTCTCCCAGCAGGTCTACCCACCTGCACACCTCCACCACTGCAGTTGCCACCCGAGCTTACCTAGCTCCTCACCCTAACCTAACTAACTGGGGAAGGCCCCTCCTGGCTCTGTCACCCCTTGGTGCCCTCTGGCACTGGGCTACCCGGGTCCGTCCTCCGGATCCTCGGGCCCCATCCACAACAACTCTAACGGCTCCCAGAGCCCACCTGCGGCCTCACCTGTCCGACATCCTCACAGTGGTGGAGTGCCCAAACCAGCTACACACAGTAACAGGCTACACGCCCAGCCATTTCCACAACACTAATGCACCCATCCAATCACCATTCTTCCACCCGCACCACAGATGCCAATATCCAACCACAAATATCCAACCACAACCACAATATCCAACAGACACCGTCACAATTTCGGTCTTCGAGGCCGGCCGATAGGCAAAGTGTGACCGGAAGGGACGAGGTTCTCCTGACCACGTGGCCCTCGATCTGGGAAGCGAGAGGCGTTCCATTAGTGGACGCGCCCCTCACGCCCGACTTCTGGGCGGCCCCGGTAGGCCGTTTGTTTTGACGTTCCGTGACAGGCCCCGCACCCCCACCTCCGGGCCGACCGGAAGCTTGTGCTGAGTACATCATACCTGAACAACTCAGTGAGGCAGAACACAGCAGTGCACACCAGGGTGACCCCTTCAGTGCATAAACCAATTAACCTGTCCACTGCAGGGCATATAGAAATGAAGTTATTTTCTGCATATAATAATTAATATAAGTTCAGTTCTATATAACAATTTCTGTTATCACCACTACCACTACAACTACCACTACTACAAGCTTTGTCTGGAATTTTGTGGACTAACAGACAAACAGACATACAGACAAGCTGGGATCAAAACATTACCTCCTTCCACCATTGAGTGTAGAGGTAAACATCATGGAAATTATATCATGCCCTAGATTTAATTCATGCTTACCTGTGTATTTGCTTCACTGGTTCACAAGGTCTTTTGCATACATGTAATTCAGACTCTCGTCTTCATTGCTGACCACACAATGTTCGCAACATATTAATGTACATTTGTGCCAAATTTGGTGCTTGTATCACAAAATGCACAATTCTTTTGAATATTTGGGCTAAGCCGCCCCACTATATCGGCCGGCCTCGAAGACCGAAATTGTGACGGTGTCACCCGAAAAATTTGAAATTACGAAATTTGGAAAAATTTGAAAAAAAAAATTACGGAATTTCAAGTGGCCCAATATCTGAAAATGTTCGCAACATATTAATGTAAATTTGTGCCAAATTTGGTGCTTGTATCACAAAATGCACAACAGGTTTGCTATGCTGCTACACTAAACCCACCCGGGCTAGTTTTCACTGCCATCAGCCCCATAATCCTAGTGCTCCTTTGCCCCCCCTCCGTGAGGGATGGTGGATTTGCCATCCCACCACATCGGGGGTCTCTCACTATAAATTTTGCTCGTCCAAATTCAATAAATCAAAAATTTGCCAATCACTCTACCAATCCTCTGCCAATCATCACTCTGCCAATCCTTTACCAATCATCAAATTTTGCTTTTTTCTAATTTTGGGTCCAAAACACTAACCTCATCACCCGTCTACTTATTAGATCCTCTCGGTGCGCCAATTCACTTCCAAAGCTCGGCTTCGTACAGCCGAGCAATGAATGCGGGTTCTTTGGTGCCGGCGGCTGGATGCGTCCGGCACTCGGTGCAGGGACGGGGGCTTACCCGTGCCGAGATCCCACGCACCACCTCGGCGCGGAGCCATCCAATTGCCCGATCTCGACCTGCCGGAACGTCTCCACAAAAGGGGGTCGCCATGACGACCCTCCCTATCGGGATGCCCGCTCCGCCTAGTGGAGCACGGACGCGGCCGTTCGAAACGCGGCCCAGCGTGGATCACGTACGGCGGTCCTTTCGAACCCACCGTGGCTCGGATCCCCGCTGGTCCTCGCGGCACGCGAAGCTGCCGGACGCGCACCGAGGGCCCGACTCGGCTAAATGTCGTTCTAACCGCTAACCCGGTTACCGTCGATGCCTCACCTGCATGCTTACGTGCATACGCTACCCCTTTCTTGCTCATACATCCAGCCGTCTCCCTGCTCTTGGTCATTGCACCTTCTCTTACACACCCAGGTACACTCATTCCACTCACAGACTTGGTCACACACCTGACCACCGAACACTTTGGCACACATTCGTTGTTCGCACACCTCACCAACACACCTCTTCGCGCCCCTTCCTCGGTCACCTCCTCTGTGACAATTACAGGTGTGCTCTCACTCGCACACCCAACCACGTGCCTCACGACCAACTCAAGTGTGCATTCCCACACACGCTCTACCATTCCAGGTGTGCATCCTTCCATTCCAGGTGTACATCCTCGCTCACCTGTCACAACCAACTCACGCTCCATGTCACTCTCACTACTTTCACCACCACTCTTGACAGCGCACTCTTTCCCCATGCACCCGTCCGTTACACACCTTTCTCGCGCACACTCTTGCGCACACTCTCTCGTTACTTCCTCTGTAACACTCACCACAGGTGTGCATCCTCCCTTACTCTTGACAGCGCACTCTTTCCTCATGCACCTGTCCGTTACACACCTTTCTCGCACATCCTCTTGCGCACACTCTCTCGTTACTTCCTCTGTAACACTCACCACAGGTGTGCATCCTCCCTTACTCTTGACAGCGCACTCTTTCCCCATGCACCCGTCCGTTACACACCTTTCTCGCGCATCCTCTTGCGCACACTCTTTCGTTACTTCCTCCGTAACACTCACCACAGGTGTGCATGCTTCCGTTACATCCTCTGTAACACTTCTCACTATGCGCTTCCATGTGCTCCCTCGCACACGCGCTACGACCGACTCACTCTCGACAGTACACTCACTCCTCGGCACGCACTTTTTCCTCACACACCCCATGGTCGGACATTCTCGCACACCTCTTTTTTCGCACCCCAGACCTGTCGCACACTTCACCAACGGCCTCTCATGAACACCCGGGTCCACAACAACCCCCAAGCCGACTGAAGCTCCCCTCACATCATGTACATTTCCACGTATATCGCCACTCACCTTGGCACCTCGTCTCCGCACCTCTTTCACCACCTGCAAACTCTTTATTTGGTTAGTGAGCATCACATTATGAGTTGAGCACCGACCTTGTACATATTCCATCACCTCCTCCTGGATTTCTCTTTTAGTTTCTGTCCGTCTTTTCTTAATTTCACTCACCTCTTCTTCCACTTCCTCTAATTTTTGCTTCACCTCTTTTATTTCCCGGTGCGTCTCCTCAAGTTCGTCCTCTAAGGCTACCGTGACCGTCTCTATGTGCATCCTCACCTCTCGGTCCTTCGTCTCCATTATCTCTGTCACCTCGTCCACCCTCATTGTCAGTCCCTCACGTACCATCTGACATTGCTTATGTGTCGCTATTAAGTCATTTTTAATTTATTTTTGTGTCGCCTTTAACCCTCCTAGTACCGCAGTGTTCGTTTGAACCTGCTCCACTAACTCCGTTTGTCCCTCTGTCAGCTGTTCCACCTCCTCAGTCAGATCTTCTATTCCCCCTTGTAACCTAGCCGTATTATTCCTCACCTCTTTCTCTATACGCTTTTCACCTCGCTTTACCTCCTCGCGTACCCCCGAGACCTCCTCACCTACACCTCGTCGTATCTCCTCCTTCATCTCCTCCATCTGGTTCCCCATCTGTTCGATTTCCCGGGCGGATTGCTCCCCTATTTCCCGCAATTTGTCTTCCATCCTATTTTCTAACCCCATTAACCCATTTTTCACCCCCTCTAACTGATTCTCCTGGGCAGCCATTCTATTTTCCACCCCCGTTAACCCATTCTTTACCTCTTTTATCCCGTTGTCTAACCCCTCAAATTTAGCTTCTAGCCGTTCCCCCATTTCTCCCCCCATTTCTCCCATTTTGCCCCCCATTTCTCCCCCCAATCGCTCACTATCAGCCCTCACTTCGTCCCTCATTACCCCCATTTGGCCCTCCAATCGCTCACTATCAGCCCTCACTTCGTCCCTCATTACCCCCATTTGGCCCTCCAATCGCTCACCCTGAGCATCCATCCGGTTCCCCATTTGTCCCATTTTGGCTTCTAGCCTCTCCATAAGGGCCCCCATTTGTATCATAAAAAGGTCCGAATTCCCCAGCGGCACTGCTACGGTCACGGGCGCGGCTAGATTTGGTGCCGCTGTAACCGCGTGCGCAAAGGCGCCATTTTGCGCGCCTGATACCTCGTGCGCGAGAGCGCCATTTTGCGCGTGTGGTACCCCCTCAACCACATCCTCCATATACATTTCCCCGAGGTCCTGGGTCGATTCCACCCCGTCTATCTCTAGCTCACCCACCGGCATCCGATCGCCTTGACCAGCCATGGCGCGATTTCAAAATTCGGGTTTTTGTAAAACAACACAAATTTCCAGCAGCTCGTAATTTTGAGCGCGTTAAGCGCGCTTCGGGTCCGTATCTCACTCCCAGACACCAATTGTTACGGACGCGGTTAAAGATGTTATTTACCGAGCGGTTGGTATTACCACGACCGAACAGTTATTCCCCGACTAATACCCGATTTGCCCCAAACTTTGGCCGGATCGCGCCACCGCTATTCAATCGGGAAAACTCTAAAGCGACCGAATGCAAAGAGGAAAACGAAGGCAAAGAAAGGTTTGGAAATACTACTAAATTTATTTACTATTCACACACATAAGCAAAAAGACAGCAGTCACGTTTATTTACAAGCACATGCGACGCAGGTGACACAGTGAAAATACTAGCTTATACAGACTTATTGTTACTACCCAGGGACAAGACAAAAGACAGACTACGAGCACACTTACACGGGGAATGATGATAGGGATGGCAGGTGGGTGGCTGGTGGATGGCTGGCGGGATAGGGAGGTCCAACTAGTTCTGCAGCTGATCGACTCGTGGGCAGCCGCCGCTCCTTCGCGGCCCTGCTCCAAACTGCCGTCCAGGCCTCACGCTGCTGTGGCTGCAGTTTCGGTGGCTCAAGCTGCAGCAAATGCAGTTTCAGTGGCTCGAGCTGCAGCAAGTGCAGTTTCGGTGGCTCGAGCTGCAGTGAGTGCAGTTTCGTTGGCTCGAGCTGCAGTTCAACCCTGGACTTCTTCTCGTCTCTCTGTCGTCAAAGCTCATCTCCCTTGTCTGCCTTGGGAACGCCCTGCCTGCGGGTTATATAGGCCCCGCCCCTCAACCTTCACGAACCTCCTCGATGTTTCTCTCCACACCCTCTCCAAGTCCAACCCCTTGGTCGTGGTTGGTTGAGTGGGGCTGACTCACTCCTCCCCTCTATGACGAGGTGGAGACACGCCTTTATTCTCCGACCCTGCCTCGTGGTCAATGGCGGCAATTGGAGGGGAGGTTCTTGGCAATGGCAATTGACGAAAAGGGGGAATGGAAGTTTTGGGAGTGGGAATGAAGGGAATCTATCTCTTTCACTGGTGCAATGGAGTATTTCAATTAATGGGAGACACAGCCTTACCCTAAAACACATAATAAGATATAAGCTATCGAACAGGGGTATTCTATGATTAGCTGTGGTGTGGATGCTTTATGGACTAATTATGGGACGCCCTTTGACCTTTACACTGCTCCGGAGGCAGGAGGCGCAGACTCAAGCAATATTCATCACCAATTTACCACAATACAACACAATCAAAAAAATACAGTCCTCATATCCGCAACAATATATATATCTATCTATATATATATATATATATATATATATATATATATATATATATATATATATATATACAGTGGAACCTTGACTTACGAGTGCCCCAACTTACGAGTCTTTCGAGATACGAGCCGTCGCTCGGGCGGTTTATTGCTTTGAGATGCGAGCCGAGATCTGAGTTACGAGCTTTCGCCACCCGGTCACGTGGTTATCTTGCCGTGCAAGTACAGTATCTCTGCCGTATATCGCTGCATTTTTGTTTTCGTATGTTGGTTATTTTGAGTTTACGCCAGCCGCCACCAGGTGGGTTCTGGTCACGTGGTTATCTTGCCGTGCAAGTACAGTATCTCTGCCGTATATCGCTGCATTTTTGTTTTCACATGTTGGTTATTTTGAGTTTACGCCAGCCGCCACCAGGTGGGTTCTGGTCACGTGGTTATCTTGCCGTGCAAGTACAGTATCTCTGCCGTATATCGCTGCATTTTTGTTTTCGCATGTTGGGTATTTTGAGTTTACGCCAGCCGCCACCAGGTGGGTTCTGGTCACGTGGTTATCTTGCCGTGCAAGTACAGTATCTCTGCCGTATATCGCTGCATTTTTGTTTTCGCATGTTGGGTATTTTGAGTTTACGCCAGCCGCCACCAGGTGGGTTCCGGTCACGTGGTTATCTTGCCGTGCAAGTACAGTATCTCTGCCGTATATCGCTGCATTTTTGTTTTCGCATTTTGGTTATTTTGGAAAATTTCTTAGTTTTAACCATGGGGCCTAAGAAAGTGAGTGCCAAGTGCAGTGCTGAGAAGAAGAAGAGGATGATGAGCTTGGCTATAAAACACGCAATCGTCGAACAACATGAGCGAGGTGTGCGTGTTGTCGACTTGGTGAGGCGGATGTGAAGGCAGCTGAAGATTTTATTATAACTTTTGCCGAACTGATAGAAGCCGAACGATACATCCCCCAGCAAATCTTCAACTGTGACGAGACAGGGCTCTTCTGGAAAAAGATGCCGAGGAGGACGTATATAACGGCAGAGGAGAAGAGCATGCCAGGCCACAACTTGTTCAGAGTGCCGGCGATAGCTCGTCTTCTCTTTGTGGAAAACACGGTACTGAGAAGAAGAAGAGGATGATGTGCTTGGATATAAAACACGCAATCGTCGAAAAACATGAGCGAGGTGTGCGTGTTGTCGACTTGGTGAGGCGGATGTGAAGGCAGCTGAAGATTTTATTATAACTTTTGCCGAACTGATAGAAGCCGAACGATAAATCCCCCAGCAAATCTTCAACTGTGACGAGACAGGGCTCTTCTGGAAAAAGATGCCGAGGAGGACGTATGTATATAACGGCAGAGGAGAAGAGCATGCCAGGCCACAACTTGTTCAGAGTGCCGGCGATAGCTCGCCTTCTCTTTGTGGAAAACACGGTGAGATCCTTAACATCCAACAACTAATGGGACGCAAACGGGGCGCCCAGTTTAGCGGTACACACATTGATGAATCACCCTGCCTGTGATTCACCCATGACAGGTTATAGCTGGGTCGGGATTCAAACCCAGGCTGGACAGTTTAGACTTTAGAGTCAAGTGTGCGTACCTCCAGTCCAGGCCATCCTGCCAACTTGTATGCTGCATACAGGTGAAATATAAAGCGCGAGATATTTTTATATATACTGTATATTTAAAAAAAAATTGGTGTGGTTTTTGGCGGGCTGGAACGGATTAATAGCATTTCAATGCATTTTAATGGGGAAATTTGATTTGAGAAACGAGCAATTTGAGTTACGAGCTCGGTCACAGAACGAATTAAACTCGTAAGTCAAGGTTCCACTGTATATATATATATATATATATATATATATATATATATATATATATATACAGTATATATAATATATATATGTATATATATATATATATATATATATATATATATATATATATATATATATATATATATATATATATATATATATACATACATATATATATACATACATATATATATACATACATATATATATACATACATATATATATACATACATATATATATATATATATATATATATATATATTTATATATATTGTTACAGACGTGGCTTGGATGTTATTTACCGAGCGGTTTATTGGTATGACCACGTCTGCACAAGTTACCCGATTGTGCCCGAACGTTGACTAGTCGCGCTATGCTGGCTCAATAAGAAAAAGAAGACACCCGGCTGGATTACAATAACACAATACGACACCAGGGGTTCAGTTCTCAAGACCTCCGGAGGAGGTTATATTAAGGCGGAAGGTTAGATTACAACTACAAGAGGGACAGCATAGAAAGACAAGCACTTAGACACAATCTTATATTATTCCCAACAGACGACAGATAAACGGGACAAGGCTGACTCACACGGGGATTGATGGCTAGGAAAGGCAGAATCGATGGCTCAAGGTGCACTCTTGGCTCATGGACAGGGTACTGTACGGTCCAGTAGATGCAGAGGTTTCACAGCGCTCGAGGTGGCGTCTTGTCGTCTCAAGCTGGGGGCGCATCTGACTCAGCGCTCGCAGGTGGCTTTCCTTCTCCCAGCTGGGTGCGCATCTCACGTCACATCCGGCGCGTGGCCGCGTATATCCGGCGGGGAGTGACACGCCCTCGGCTCGTTAGCTCCGCCTCGTGGAATCGGCACGTTGCTTCTCATTGGGTGCGTGCGGGGGGTTTACCAGGCTCCGCCCTTGACGAGGAGCTGACAAGGAGCCCCTTCGTGGTAACCCCGTGGAGCGCATGGTCTGGAGCTAATCGAGCCGGTGTGAGGACGCATCCTCCCCCGCTCCGCCGCCATCTCCTCTGTTGTTGTTGTAATTGTTGGGGAAGAAGATGGAAGGAGGTATGGGAAAGGTCCTAAACTCACTACTGATGCCATATAATCACATTCTGGTGCAACGAAGAGTCATAATTAATGGAGACGAGGCCTTAACTGACATAGAATAAGAATAACTAGGAAGATGTCCGAAAGTTGTCTACGTGTGGTGCGGTGGACCTGGGCACGACATTTAATGGGGGAATAAGGGGAAGGTCGGCTCTACTGATTGTTATTTACATGCAATGGGACTAGGGAATGGGGGATTGGGGAAAGTTGGGGAGTATTGGAGAAAATAGGGGAATATTTACAAGCGGATATGGAGGCCAAATTCCATATTCGCAACATTGCACCCTTCTCTACCCTCGGGGCGTCCCGACCCGATAAATTTTTACCTACTTTAGTGTGGCACGCAATGTAGTTCCCTCTACTATTAACTCTACCCTGAGTGCGACAGTTTTACAGATATTCACAAATGAGTAAATATGTCCCCCTGCGACGTTGCACCCTTCTCCTCACAGAAACACACCCACAGGATAACCGAATCCGGAAAGAATCCTCAAACTAAACATACAGCCGGTAGGGAGCATTATTTACAAGACTACGCTGCTATTTACACTACGATCCAGGACCTGTTTTTGGAGGAACACATGCAGATGTTATGCATAGAGAGAGAGCGTGCTTGCCAACATCGATACACCAACCCACGAGTGCTCTGTGGCCGACGGCCTTTAATAACGTGCAGAGCACCCTTCCCGAGCATCAACAGCACCACCCCACCACCAATCGGTGCAGTCACCATTGTTCATTGGAATAAAAATAAATGCGACAACCCCTAACCCTGCAGGTGTCTCTTGCTCTTCTTGTGGTGCACTTGGTGTCAACTAAAAGTGGTTCACCTGTATGGCATAGGTGCCACGTTGACCCATAGGTCCATCCCCGGGTGGTGCTTGGCCGCAAACGAACTGCGGTCCATTGTGGGTGGCCACAAACATTGCGGTCCATATGGTGTATCGATCCCGGCAGCAAACAGCGAAAGTGCAGGCCCACAACTGCGCAGCCAGCACCTCTCTTTCCTCTCTCTCTACCCCAAAGCCAGATCCTCGGAGGTGGGAGACAAAAGAAGAAACAAGTGAGTAAGGTGGTAAGGGCGCAAAAGTGCACGCAATGTAAGGTGATGCACACTGGGGGCACATGGGAACCAGGTGAGACAGGTACGTTCCTATCGTACGCCCCCCCCCCCACCAGGTAACCTACATGGCCCCTCCCTTACCCCTTACTGTATCCACACAACACAACACTACCCATAAACATCTACTTTACAAATCAACAAACATCCCTACTGTCTTCCCCGTTCCTCCCATATACCAAATTCGTCTTCTCTCCCTCCTAACCAATCAAATTTGCCATTTTCAACTCTCATCAAAATTTGCCATCTCCAACTCAACATCAAAATTTGCCATCACCAATTCATCATCAGTCCCTCCTAGGGAGGGAGAGATGGAATCACCCCAATGTCTCATCCACGTCGTGATGCGTCTCACAAATCCAACAGCAATTCTCATTTCTGCAACACAAACAAAGAAAACACAGGTGTGGAGTCATCATCATCACCACAGGTAAGTGGCTGCGTATGGTGCGACAGGTTCATCAATCCTAACTATTTCCTAAATGACTTTAACAACTTTACACTACCCGGGGTCTCTCTCCGGCCAAACCATTGGCCCTCTTACACTATGGGTTCTAAAAACCAATTCCCATTGGCCAAACTGTGGTGCTCTTCAATTTTGGGGTCTCACTCCCCCGATTCATCTCCCGGTGCCCTCGCACAATTTCTGGGCTGCGGCGTGTACCTCTCCCAGTGGGTCTACCCACCTGCACACCTCCACCACTGCAGTTGCCTCCGAGCTTACCTGCTCCTTACCCTAACCTAACTACCTGGGGAAGGCCCTCTGGCTCTCTCCCCACTCCGTGCCCTCTCTGGCACTGGGCTGCCCGATCCACACCCGGGATCCTCAGGCACCCACTCACAACTACTGGCTCCCAGAGCCCACCTGCGGCCTCACCTGGCCGACATCCTCACAGTGGTGGAGTGCCCAACCAACTACACACACTAACAGGCTACACGCCCAGCCATTTCCACAACACTAATGCACCCATTCACAACACCATTCTGCAACCGCACCACAAATGCCAATATCCAACCACAATTTACCTGCACCCTCTACCTAACACTTACACTACCCGCCCCGGGTGCTCGTGAAAGGGGTCCACTCTTCCCCCATCCACACCTTCGCACCATGCACACCACTCCGTACCACTTACTCCAACTCTCTCCACACACCTGTACCTGCACACCTGTGCTCTCACACCTGGTGCCACCTGCACCCTTCTCTCCCCAAGCGCATTCGCGCTGATCCACAACACTCACTACTCATACACTACTCCACACACCTGTCCAGTTGCACACCTGTGCAATCACACCTGTTCAATCCTCACACACACAGCATCATCTCAGCTAACTACTCCCTTCTGAAACTTGCGCTTCCCAGTCGTCCCTTTAACTATTGCGCTCCCTCGTCATTATAATCCACACTAATCTACCTGCGTCCCCACTACAGGTATCAGTCACTAACTAACCTTAACGTTACCTACTGTCATCTTCGCTAGATCCCTACACACAATATCCTAACCCCCACGGGCTAGTTTTCACTGCCATACACCCCATAAGCTATAGCTCCTTTGCCCCCCACATGGGAAGGATGGTGGATTTGCCATCCCACCACATCGGGGGTCTCTCACTACCAATTTTGCACATCGAATTTCAACAAATTAAAAATTTGTCAATCACTGCCCATCATCTGCCAATCACTACTGCCAATCCCTTGCCAATCATCAAATTTTGTTTTTCTCTAATTTTGGGTCCAAAACACTAACCTCATCACCCAGTCTACTCACTAATACCTCTCGGTGCGCCACTCCCTGTCCAAAGCCCGGCTTCGTGAAGCCAAGCAATGGATGCTGGTTGTTTTGTGCCAGCGGCTGGATGCATCCCGCATTCGGTGCAGGGAAGGAGGTTTACCCGGGCCGAGATCCCACGCACCATCTCGGCACGGAGCCATCCCATGGCTCGATCTCGGCCTGCCGGAATGCCTCACCAAAAAGTGGTCGCCATGACGACCCTTTCTATCGGGCTGCCCGCTCCGCCTAGTGGAGCACGGACGCGGCCGTTCAAAGCGAGGCCCGGCACGCACCGAGGGCCCGACTCGGCTATAAGTCGTTCTAAACTCTACCCCGTCTAACGTCGATGCTTCACCTGCATGCTTACATCCCGCAGCCCGCTCCTTGCTCACACATCCAGCTGTGCCCATGCTCCTCGTACCTTTCCTTACACACCCAGGTACACCCATTCCACTCACAGCCTTGGTCACACACCTGACCACCGAACACTTTGGCACACATTCGTTGCTCGCACACCTCACCAATACACCGCTTCGCGCCCCCTCCTCGGTCACCTCCTCTGTGACAATCACAGGTGTGCTCTCATTCGCACACCCAACCACGTGCCTCACCACCAACTCCAGCGTGCATTCCCACTCACGCTCTACCATTCCAGGTGTGCATCCTTCCATCCCAGGTGTACATCCTCGCTCACCTGTCACACCCAACTCACTCTCCTTGTCACTCTCACTACTCTCACCTCCATTCTTGACAGCGCACTCACCCTTACTCTTGACAGCGCACTCTTTCCCCATGCACCTGTCCGTCACACACCTTTCTCGCGCACACTCCTGCGCACACTCTCCCGTCACACCCTCTGTAACACTCACCCCACCACGCTTCCATGTGCTCCCTCGCACACGCGCTACGACCGACTCACTCTCGCCAGCACCCTCACTCCTTGGCACACACTTTTTCCTCACACACCCCAGAGTCGGACTTTCTCGCACACCTCCTCTTTCGCACACCAGACCTGTCGCACACTTCACCAACGGCCTCTCACGAACACCCGGGTCTATCTCGACCCCCAAGCTTATTAAATCCCCTGGCGCATCATACGCACGACCATATTGGTCACCACTTACACCGGGTCCTCTTCCTCTTCGCTTCTCCTCCATCACCTGCGAATCCCTCATCCGGTTAATGAGCACATCATCACGATCCAAACACAGACTTTGGACCAATTCTTTTATCTCCTCTTTTATCTCTTTCTTATCCCCTCTCCGTCGCTTCTTAATTTCACTCATCCCTTCTTCCACTTCTTCTAATTTGTGCTTCACCTCTTTTATTCCCCGGTACGTCTCCTCAAGCTCGTCCTCCAAGGCTACCTTGACCGTTTCCATGTGCGTCCTCACCTGCCGGTCCTTCGTCTCCATTACCTCTATCACCTCGTCCAACCTCGTTGTCAGTCCCTCACGTACTATCTGACATTCCCTCTTTGTCGCTATTAAGTCGTTTTTTATGTCGTTTTGTGTCGCTTTTAAACCTCCTAATACTGCAGTGTTCCTTTGAACCTGCTCCGTTAGTCCTTTTTGTCCCTCCGTCAGTTGTTCTACTCCCAGCGTCAACTCCTCTATACCACCTTGCAATTTTACAGTCCCCTTTCTCACCTCTTTCTCCATGCGCTCCTTACAGTGCCTCACCTCCTCGCGCACTCCTCCGACCTCCTCACTCACTCCTCTTCTGATCTCCTCTCCCATCACTTGCATCTCCTGCCCAGATGCCACCCTCATCTGCTCCATTTCCTCCCTGTGAGCATCCAGTTTGGTTTCTACCCCCATTCTGACCCCCTCTATCTGCTGCCCCATTTGGTTAACTTCCCTTTCCGCTTGGTCCCTCATGTCCCTCAATTTGCCTTCCATGGTGTTTTCTAACCCCTCTAACCCTTTTTGCATCCCTTCCATTTGATTCTCTTGAGCGGCCATTCTGTTTTCTACCCCCGTTAACCCCTCCTGTATTTCCCCTAATCTATCGTCTAATTTCCCAAATTTCATGTCTAATCCCTTAAAATTATTGTCTAATCCCTCACTGGTACCCCTCGCTTCGTCCCTCATTACCCCTATTTTGCCCTCCAATCGCTCACCCTGAGCATCCATCCGGTTCCCCATTACCCCCAATTGCTCACTCTGAGCATCCATCCGGCCCTCCAATCGCTCACTATTCTGGGCCATAAGGGCCTTCATTTGTATAAAAAACAAGTTCAAATCCACCGGGGGCGCTGCCACGGTCGCTGGCGCGGTGATCAGCGAGGCGCCATTTTGCGCGCCCGCTTCTTCGTGCGTGACGGCGCTATTTTGCGAACCTGCCGCCCTCACTGCTTCGCTCTCCTCCTGTCCCTCATTTTGGTCCTGGATCGACCCTACCTCTCTCTCCCCTACCGGACCCCAGCCGTGTTGATCCGCCATAGCGCGACTTGCAAAATTCGAGTTTCGTAAAACAAATACAAATTTCGCCGTTATAATTTCGCGCGGGAAACGCGCTCCGAATCGATTCTACTTGTTACCAATTTGGGCCTAATAAATTTAGTCCCGGGTTCGAATTCCACTCCTCGACACCAATTGTTACAGACGTGGCTTGGATGTTATTTACCGAGCGGTTTTATGGTATGACCACGTCTGCACAAGTTACCCGATTGTGCCCGAACGTTGACTAGTCGCGCTATGCTGGCTCAATAAGAAAAAGAAGACACCCGGCTGGATTACAATAACACAATACGACACCAGGGGTTCAGTTCTCAAGACCTCCGGAGGAGGTTATATTAAGGCGGAAGGTTAGATTACAACTACAAGAGGGACAGCATAGAAAGACAAGCACTTAGACACAATCTTATATTATTCCCAACAGACGACAGATAAACGGGACAAGGCTGACTCACACGGGGATTGATGGCTAGGAAAGGCAGAATCGATGGCTCAAGGTGCACTCTTGGCTCAAGGACAGGGTACTGTACGGTCCAGTAGATGCAGGAGGTTTCACAGCGCTCGAGGTGGCGTCTTGTCGTCTCAAGCTGGGGGCGCATCTGACTCAGCGCTCGCAGGTGGCTTTCCTTCTCCCAGCTGGGTGCGCATCTCACGTCACATCCGGCGCGTGGCCGCGTATATCCGGCGGGGAGTGACACGCCCTCGGCTCGTTAGCTCCGCCTCGTGGAATCGGCACGTTGCTTCTCATTGGGTGCGTGCGGGGGGTTTACCAGGCTCCGCCCTTGACGAGGAGCTGACAAGGAGCCCCTTCGTGGTAACCCCGTGGAGCGCATGGTCTGGAGCTAATCGAGCCGGTGTGAGGACGCATCCTCCCCCGCTCCGCCGCCATCTCCTCTGTTGTTGTTGTAATTGTTGGGGAAGAAGATGGAAGGAGGTATGGGAAAGGTCCTAAACTCACTACTGATGCCATATAATCACATTCTGGTGCAACGAAGAGTCATAATTAATGGAGACGAGGCCTTAACTGACATAGAATAAGAATAACTAGGAAGATGTCCGAAAGTTGTCTACGTGTGGTGCGGTGGACCTGGGCACGACATTTAATGGGGGAATAAGGGGAAGGTCGGCTCTACTGATTGTTATTTACATGCAATGGGACTAGGGAATGGGGGATTGGGGAAAGTTGGGGAGTATTGGAGAAAATAGGGGAATATTTACAAGCGGATATGGAGGCCAAATTCCATATTCGCAACAATATATATATATATATATATATATATATATATATATATATATATATATATATATATATATATATATATATATATATATATATACAGTATATATGTTATATGATCCAGTCCTCCCAATAGATACTTGCAGGAATTTAGAATATGGCCAGTGAACCAGCACACAATGGCCAATCCTATCTGAAGGTGCAGTAAGATCTGTGTTAGACGATGAGACAGCCAGCTTAAAGTCTCTTCCGAAGGATAGCGTACTCATTGAAGCCACGTCCTGTCTGCATCGCAGCAGGATAACCGTTACCATTGGGTTGGGAATGGAACTTGCACAAGTCAGCTCAAAATTAATGCCCGGTCACTGAGCTGACCTGTCAGGTCGGAGATTATCGACCTGACCGTCAGCAACACTTAAAGCATCGATTCACTTTATTTATTTTTACTGATTATACTGTTTCATTACTAATGGCTAATATTCATCTTGTTTTGAACCTCTGGGTGAGGACTTCAGCAGACAGAAGCCAAACCAAGGGTGCCAGTGCCGGAAGTTGGGGGGGGGGGGGGGGGGGGGAGTGCGCCGCATAAATTTTGCAGTGGGGCAAAAACGTAATTTTACCAAAAGAGGTAGAGAGAGAGGGGGATTGAATGAAGAAATAAAGCAATAAAAACGAAATAATGAACAAAATACAGAATTCTCAAACAAGTAGCTGGAGTGGAGAGAGCCACTCTTTATACAAGGTAAAAATAATTTTCTTTTATCATGGAATGGGTGCCCTTTTAGTGGTGAAAAGTGACCATATTTTTGGGAGGGGAGGGGGCACCCTTGCCACAGGGAAATGCACATTTTGTAATGCAAAATGCTCTTTTCATGATTTTTGGGGTTTTTTTTTGTCTCCTACCCTCCTCACCCAATCCTGAAATGCTTCTGGCATACCTGGCCGCAACAGATGACGAATGATGAATCGAGCGATGAGCATCCATCGCGTCGTGTGCTGTGGCTCGTCTTGGGTGTCGGTGGTGGTTGCATGCTGTTGCTGGCGTTTCTTGCTACCTTAGCCTTCCAGTGCTGTCAGTCACGGACAAAACGCAGCTGGGTAATTCACAGTGCCACACTGCACATCACCACCATGTCACGACTCATCACACTGTGACCTTGAAGCCATGGATTTCTTCTCTCCTGTTGCAATCCATGTATTCTTGATTCCGTTATTGTGCGCGGTGTTTCTGATGTGGTTAAATAATTATTGAATTCTGGCTCAGCTCTCTTGCACAGATTCAGGTCTTACCTCATCCTTCCTTTAAGGTCATTTACATACTTTAGATGGATTTTTCAATGATTTTTCAGCAAATGATCCCATACACCTATACTCTTCTTTCTCCTACTGTCATCCTCTATCAATTTGGTACTTCCTCTGTGAGTAACCTGAACATGATGAGAAAAGGGATAAATAATCTCTTGTTACCTCCGCCACCAAAGGTGGATGGAGGTTATGTTTTCACCCCTGTCTGTTTGTCTGTCCGTTTGTATGTGAACAAAATATCTCAAAAAGTTGTCGACGGATTCGGACGAGATTAGGCAGAGATGTAGCGTATGTGACACGGACGAAATGAATCGATTTTGGTGAAGATCCGGATCCGGCTACTATAATTTTAAAATTGATTCTTTACCATTGGGAGATAGGGCCAAAAACGATACATAGCAGGATATCTCAAATATTTGTAAATGGATTTGGACGAAACTTGGTGGACCGATTGGGTATCTGACAAGGACGAATTGATAAGATTTTGGTGAAGATCTGATTATGGATTCGGATATGAGAATTATTTAATTTTTAAGTGATTCTTCATCATTGGGAGATAGGGTCAAAAACGATACATAGCAGGATATCTCAAAAAGTTACGGATGGATTTAGACGAAACTTGGTGCACAGGTTGTGTGTGAGACAAGGAGGAATCGATTCAATTTTGGTGAAGATCCGGATACGGATCCAGCTAGAAGAATTTTTAAGTGAATCTTCACCATTGAGTGATATGGCCAACCAGGTGGAGGTTTGCTCTCTACTGAGTGCCGTTCTAGTTTAAATTGCATTATGGTTTAATTTTAATTTTCTGGAACTGTGTGTATTTCCTTCAGGTTGGTCACATTACTTCGGGTGACGTCAGTGCACAAGGTGTTTTCATACAGCATCCTCTGTTCTGTGGGGTCCAGGCTCTGCGTCACTTGAGGAAGCATATATGATTACGCTTTTGTGCTTCCAGAAATTTTCTGTTTGATGAACAAACACTTTGAGTCAATGTGGCCACAGCGTGCCTCAATTGCTACCCAGGCCGCCATGTTACACCAAATGTGTCATCTATTTCCTGTAAACAATAGAGAACAATAGTTCCTCGGGTATATATAGTGAGCTATTATCAGATAAGTCCAGATTATTACAGCTTATGAAGAACCTTTGGATTGTCGACACACCTAAGAATGAAACAGAACACACACAAACTTACTCTTCATCCAGATGGATTCTACGTCTGTAGATAGAGTAACCTAAGAGAAGCAGATCATGGAGACTGAACTTGAGAGGAGGAAATTACGAATGGCTGAGGGTGCAAATGTACCAATGATGCAGTGCCCTCTGCTGGTTATGGCAGGAATTTTCAATTTGTTCTAATGGCGCCGCGACATCTCGCCTACTCTTCGCGAACGACACCGTGGAATGTTAAACGTCCACCAAATGATGCTGACTGGCGAGATTCCCGTTTAACGTCCATCCGAGGGACGGCAGTCACATTGATGAAGTGTCCTGCCTGTGAAACACCAGGATGACGGTTTATAGCTGGGCAGAATCTAACCAAGGCGAGACAGCTTTGAGGTGAGTTCGCGTACCACTATCGCCATTCCCTCAGCCTGTTGTGAAGAATGAAAGGTAGTGATCAAAAACATTTAGCCATTTTTCTTTTTTACCAGGAAGTACAGTAACAGGACCAGGCGCCATAGCTGACCCTAAAAAGAAGAGTTAGAATGGCAGTAAAGCTGGAGTATTTGAAACAGTTTATAATGTATGGAATGGTCTTCCTGGGAAAGTGTATCAGGGACAGTAGATGGTTCAATTGAGTCTTTGGATAGAAGTTTGGAATGAATAGATGAGTATAAGGCCTTAGGTCAGATAGGTAGATAGCCTGGGACTTTATATCTACGTGTTTTGTGCATGTTCTTTAGTCTGGATTTCGTGATATTAAAATGTAGTGTGTATATATATATATATAAAGTTTTATTAAATTTTATATGAAGTGTGAAGCGTGGTGTCTTCGTAACACCACATGTCCAATTTTTCATGCAACTGTTGGTGGATTTATTCCATTTCCACTCTATGTTTGTTTTTTTTTTTTGTTTTTTTGTATACAACATCGAGGCTCGTGAAAGAGCTAACATTAATCACACAAAAAGACAAACCGACACACAAAACACAAAAAACAAGGGGAGCGGCAGACAAGATGAGGAGAGAGGGGGAAGGACACAAACACAACATTTGAGACCAGGGACATCGGGAGGACTTGGGGGTTGGTGGGAGAGGAATAAAACATATGAACACTGCAAGGACTCTGGGGTGAATTAGCGGGGGTAGAAAAGATCAAGGTTTTCGATGGGGGAAGATAAGAGATGGTGGTGAACAGCTGTTTTAAAGACCTGGAGGGAGGAGTGGGATTGAAGGGAGTGGGGGAGTTTGTTCCAGAGGCGGGAGAAAAGGGGAATGAAAGAGTGAAGGTGAGCAGAGAGCCTAGACTTTGGCAGTTTAACCATAAGAGGGTTGCAGGCAGATCTTGTGCGACCTGAAGGAATATTGGGGGGACAGAGCACAGAGAGAGCTGGGGGAGCAAGGTCCGAGAGGAGTCAGTAGAAGATAGAAAGACCACCAACCTGCCTGCGGTGAGTGAGTGAAAGGCCCTCGGAGTTGACTACATCGCAGGAGATTCCAATGATTCTGAAAGCTTTGGCCTCAACAGCGTGAAGCCGAGCAAGGTGTGAGGCAGGAGCACCAGCCCAGAGGGGGGAACAGTATTCCATTGAGCTGCGGATGAAAGCCTTGTATGTGGTGAGGAGCTCAGGTGTGCCAAGGAAGGACTTCGCACGACGGAGGATGCCCAGTCGGCGACTGGCTTTGGAGGCCAGCTTGGAAATGTGGTTTTCCCAAGAAAGATCATGGCAGATAGTGAGACCCAAAAGCTTGAGCGACAGAACTTCTTGGAGAGGATTGTTGAGAAAGTAGATGGGAGGGTTGTCCAGTCGGTCCTTTCGGAGAGACATTGTAAGAGTGTGAGATTTGTCAGGATTGAAAGACATGTTCCACTTGTTTGACCAGTCTGTTCTTCTTCTTCTGTTGTATTCTGGCCCGCTCTGTGTTCAAACTCTACCACAAGCCTCAACTTCTTATACCAAAAAACTGTATTCTATCTCCTCCCCATAATAATCACCTTCTGTCATTTCACTATCTTCCCCATAGCTCTTCGCCGCCCTCCTTCTACACCTCCCACACCTCTCCCCATGCCCATTCCCAACACCACTGTGTTACCTTGTTTAGACTGGGTTTCAGGGGTGCGGATGTGCTACAAGAGTGATGGGTCAAGAGGCCTCCTGTTGTGTTTGGGTTTTCTTGCGTATTCCTTGTGTGTATCCTTGGGTCTCACGTCCAGGCTCCTCGCATATTGTAATGAACTTAAGAAAGAGCATGTCACATCGATTGTTGGCTCATGTCCACTGCACCAGCAATGTCAGCAAGGTTTTTGTCATTGATTGGTTACTTTTTCTGGTATGGCGGTTATAGTTGACCTTTCAGGACGCTTTTGTGCAGCGTGTGTTGATTGCCAAACATGCACGTTGATATTATACGCACAAGAAATTGATACCTTAAAATCGAAGAGCAATCCATTAAAAACTATGTACACCGTTTATTCGTCCAATTATACACAATTCCTTGGGGAATATCACGTGGGTCGAGTGTTCCTGCCCCCCATTTCGTACACAACAATGAAATGAGCAAAGAGCAGACTTTTTACCATTGTAGTTGCAAAAATGAGGGTAAAACAGTGAATTTTCGTTTTCCTTGCAATTCCCCAAGGACATTGGTAGACATTGGTGTGCTTTCCATTATATGTGCCACACTAGGATTACAAGGACATCATATAATGGACAATGGACATACACAGGTACATGGGATTTGAACTGATTTACCTGCATGTTGAAGCAAGGGTTTGATTGGCAACACTTATGGGAACACCACTTTTTTGAAATACCAACTTCTGTCCTGGAAGTCCTTGGTGTCCTTGTGTTTTATACTTCTCCCACGCCTCCTCCCCCCAAGCCCTCTCCCTCCCACACATCTCCCTGCTCTCAAATATTGTGTTTGTGTGCTTCCCCTTCTCTCCCCATTTTTTCTTCCGCTCCCTCTTTTTATATATTTTGTTTGTCTGGTTGATTTTTTTGTGAAATAAATGTTAGCTCTTTCACGAGCCTCGATTCAGTATACAAAAAAAAAGAAAAAAAAAGCCATTTAAAAATAACTTTACAATAGTCTCGACCTTGACTGGACTGCTTTGTAAAGCTAAGGAAGAAAAAGATCCTGTTGCGTTCTCTCTTTGGCTACGAATGATCAATAAGTCTCAATCCTTTTTGGCACAAGGCGTTGTTACCCCACGCGTGCGAAGCGAAGAGCGGGGTTAATCAATTGGTTCACTTTGTCTGACCACAAACATCAGTTTATGGTCGAGGAACAACTTAATTTCAATTGAATGTTAAATTTTGAACACGAATCGGAAAACAACACCTGCGGTGTAACAGGTAACAGTACTTTGGCTTTGAATGCGTTCCGATCGCACAAGCACAGAGAGGAGTGAGATTATCTTTTTCTTTTATTCTGGCTGCTTGTCTAACAGGCAAACTAAATTGAAAATCGTGCCAAACAGGAAACTTACTGTTTTTAAGGACGTTATAAAGGACACAAACAATACACATGAATAACTAATATAACCTGTTAAATAAGGTGGTGTGAAAGATGCTGCATCAACGGCAGTAAACTAGCGGGACTTCTTTTTTACCACGTTTAAAATCTTTATTTTATTTCAATTTAATTATAAGCTTGAACACTTTAAAACACAAATTGCCTTCTTAGCACTTTTAAGACCCTTCCGTTTATCAGAACTGTAATTGGAAAAAATATTACGCCATTTTACATCATCTCGACCAATCAAATTTGCTGCTCACAGACTCCGCCCATGTTCTTGTTTCTCGATATTGTGCCAGGTAAGGTGTTCTATCTATGAATTCTCTAGTTTGTTTTATTTATTTATTATATAGCACTTTACATGAAGAAGCAACATTTCAAGGTGCTTTATAATGAAGGTGAGAGACCTTTATAAAGACTTTTATAACTTTACAAAGGTGAGAAAAGTAAAAAATAAAATAAGGAAAAAGCACCTGTATTGGTGTCACTACGTGCTGTTCATTGTAGTTGCTGTGGCATCTGTAATAAATGTTTTAACTTTACATTCAAAACAATCCTCATATTTATTTAAGTGAGTCTACTGCTTAACTCGATGTATACATTTGCTTTGTGTAACATTCCTATACCGTGAAATGGGGTGAATAGGGACAGCAAGGTGAATAGGGACACAAACTGAAAAAAAGTTCGGAAACGTTTTTCGCTGAAAATTGATAATCATACTGATTTGTTGATATTTGGGTTGAAAGTGTTCTCTTGTTTTTTTAAAAAGCAACTTATAGTCCCTATTAACCCCATATATGGGTTAAATAGGAATAAATAGGATTTTTATGGCTGTCCCCTATTCACCCCGTTTTACGGGTGAATACGGACAGCCACTAATACAAAAAAATAATAATCAAGAAACATTCCTGAGTTTCCAACTTATTGCTAAATTGATAGCTCAGATGGATGCACAGAATATGCACCCATAATATAAACCACGGTGCCAATGAAAAAAAAAATGGGACAAAAAGTTTCCCCAAACTGTCCCTATTTCTTAATTATTATTTTTTGTGTGTTAGTGGATGTCCCTATTCACCCGTAAAACGGGGTGAATAGGGACAGCCATAAAAATCCTATTTATTCCTATTTAACCCATATATGGGGTTAATAGGGACTATAAGTTGCTTTTTAAAAAAACAAGAGAACACTTTCAACCCAAATATCAACAAATCAGTATGGTTATCAATTTTCAACGAAAAAAGTTTCCGAACTTTTTTTCAGTTTGTGTCCCTGTTCACCTTGCTGTCCCTATTCACCCCATTTCACGGTACTATTTTATCCACTGGTGGGTCACTTGTAGCCATAAGTCGGGCCCACGGGCTCAATCTTGCAAATGCCAGTAGATTGAACAGCCAGTCAGCCAGCTTATTGTTCACCCCAATGGACCTTAATCAGGAATCAAAATTGTGACACTAGAATTCCCACCGTAACACCGAGGTCCTCCTATGACATGTTCAACAAAAAGTTGCACTTTCAAATCGAATTCCCCTTACACATTAGTTTGTACGAGCAAGAATCGACTTATTACCTCCGCCACCAAAGGTGGATGGAGGTTATGTTTTCACCCCTGTCTGTTTGTTTGTCCGTTTGTGAACAAAATATCTCAAAAAGTTGTGGACTGATTCGGACGAAATTTGGCAGAGATGTAGCGTATGCGACCAGGACGAAATGCTTCGATTTTGGTGAAGATCTGAATATGGATTCAGATATGAGAATTATTTAATTTTTCTAAGTGATTCTTCACCATTGAGTGATAGGGCCAAAAACGAAACATAGCAGGATATCTCAAAAAGTTATGGACGCATTTGGACGAAACTTGTTGGACAGGTTGGGTGTTTGACAGTGAATAATCGATTCAATTTTGGTGAAGATCTGAATATGTATTCGCATTTGAGAATTATTTAATTTCTAAGTGATTTTTCACCATTGGGAGATTGGGCCAAAAACGATACATAGACACGTTGGGTGTGTGTGACAAGGAAGAATCGAAGAATGTTTCTACATTATATAAATTATGTTTTGTGATTTTCTGGTCTACTCTGACATACAAAAATGTAAGCTGTTCACCAGGCGGAGGTATGCTCTCTACTGATTGCCGTGCTAGTTTTGGTCTATGACTTGCAGATCACTAGCAGCATGTGCAAGTAAAATCAACCAGGGCAATGATCGGAGCATCTTCTCACAACAGCTCTATATTATATCCATCTCCATCATTCCTATACCTTTCTCCATCGCAGGTAATTCCAAAGGATACTCACGAGGTTGGAAATGGTCGTCACGCCAACGGTTGCCACGACAACCCTGGGATGGAGTCCTGTGGGCTCAGCGAGAATGGGAATGGTATGGGCGGAGAAGGTGGAGACAAAGGGGACCGGCCAGCCAGAGATACACCTGACAGCTGGGTCGTGCCCTTGGAGGTCATGACCTCTATGCAAGAGGCGGCTGCTCGCCTGGTGAACGATACACGGTTTTAAATGGCCGATTGTCGTTGGTTGGCATTGTCTATCGGCTCTTTGCTGATTTAATGACACATTTGTATCATTGAAGAGTTTTCATTCTGCATTTCGGTTCTGAACATCTACAGACTTTGAGGTAATCGAGTTATGTTTTCGGAGTTATTGATCAAAGTCAATGTGGCCAATGATGGTGTTAACACCACAGATGATCTCCGATTCGACAGAGGTCTCGCAGTTTGCCATTAATCTGGACAGGTGTGTTACGGAACAACTCTGAAGGTGGAAAACTTACCTTTCCCTTCATGTTAACCAATCTTGGTTATCCATGGTAATTGAAGTTATTTTCGTTCTTTTCATAGAGATAATACAAGTTGAGTTTTAATAATACTGTGGCTTTAATGCGTTTTATAAACTGTAGATAAAATATATGTGCACTTAACTGTGATGTTTTTTTAATTATATTATGAAGAAGAAGAAACTGAAATATTAACCCATTCGTGATTAAATGAATTGTGATGTTGTTTCCAGTAGTTTTCGATGTCTTACTATAATAATACCTGTTGACTTTGTCTTTCTTTCCCTTTTATACTATAAAAAATGCAATTACGTACCTGAAATACCATATCATGTGGTGATTTTTTTTACACTACAGCTATGTTACACACTGTGTATCAAAACTGTTACAGTGGACTGTTTGTTAACCTTTTCTCTGTGATCGGGCTCATCCGTGCCCTCACCTGTTTGGAGCCGAGCATCAAGCATCAACCGATCTGAGTCAGGCCTACGCTCGGGCCATCTCCCGCCCACCGGAAGAGGTCCATTCGAAGGGCAAGATGGCGATTGCCTTGATGCTTGAAGCGGAAGACGTGATTAAGGGCTTACCTGATCGATGAAAACTGGAAACATTTACATTGGATATTTTGTGATTAACTACAGCTAGTCAGGGCCCTTAGGGATATTTTGGTTCAAATTCTTCCAAAAGCATCAAATTTGGCGCAGATGTTGCCCATGCCATACTCTTTCGATTTTTGACGGGCGCCAAGGGCGGTATGATCCGGGGACCATACCGGTCCATCCCGCCATGTCACCTGACCTATGACGTCATAATTAGGATATGCATCCAATCACATGGCGTACTATAAGTGGTCAAAGTTCAAAATGAATCGATCAAAAAATGAAGGCAGGGATCCATTTTTAAGGTTTTCATAAAATCCAATATGGCCGCCAGGTCACATGACCTATGACGTCATATTTATGACATGTATACAATCATGTATACATGAACCCGGATCATGATCGCACAAAAATTAAACACAAGGATATGGCATACAGTTCATAAAACATCAAAATCCGTACCTTTGTAATTAGACTGATGAACTGCACATGCCTGAAAATTAGGAAATAGACATGTAAATATTTCCTCTAATTGTCAAAAATAAGGTCAGAGTTCGATTACCCAACCCAGAAACATAAAATGGTGAACCTCGCGTAAATCTTGACAAAAAACTCAAAAACCCACATGTTTGACTCAAAAATGACCTTTAAGATGACCTTGAGGGTTGACCTTGACCTCGAATCATCAAAATAACATCATAATTGGATTTCTCGACCTCGAAAACCCCTGAAAAGTGGTATCATACATGATTCCAACCCTTTTGGTTATTTAACTGATTTTCCTCTAATCCGGGTGGCGGCCATTTAGTATTTCGCCAATATGGGCCCCCCGGGGGGGGGGGGGCGCCCGTCTTGGCGCCCGTCAAAAATCGAAATAGTATGGCATGGGAAACATCTGGGCCAAATTTGGTGCTTTTGGAGGAATTTGAACCAAACGGCCCCAAAATATCCCTAAGGGCCCTGACTAAGCAGCGCATATCTCAATAAAGCAAGTTACCATACTTGTTCCTTTTAATTTATAATCAGCATTTCAACGATAAATTTCAGTCTGAGAATATTGTGCACTTACCTTTGAGCATCAAGCCTGGATTTGATTCCTGACTAGACCCTAAACTGTCGGATCGACGCTTCACACGCAGGGTGTTGCCTCACAACGTGGGGCCATTCCTCGGATGGATGTTAAACCGGCTGTTCCATCGACAAACATCATCTGGATGTTACAATAACCCAACAATGCCTTTCGAAAATAGTAGGCCATTGTGTGCCAACGACCTTAACCAAATTCCAAATTTCTGCCTTGAGGCTAATGCTGGTGGTTAACTCATGGTGACCTGCGAGGTGGCGTCGGACCAGTAATCCACAGTGACATGATACGATACCATGTACGAAAGTACCGCCATAGATTTGAAATGGACTGAGCCAGTCTCCTTCAACAGACACACTGACACTTCTTGAACATGGAGTTCTATTTTAGTTACAAAACTTGAACAGTTACAAAGCATACGTCAGATTAAAGTATACTAGAGGAGCTACCCAGCACTGTGGGGGGAAGGGAGGGAGGAGCAGGGTGTGGTGAGGGGTATACCCGGTAATGCCCGTATGGGTGAGCTTGTTCCGGTGGGGGTTTAGGGACATGTCGGGCATTGAAAGACATCATGGTTATACCTTTTGCCTGCAGGCCTGCGGCAGCACTGCCTGACCCCACATCTTTGGTGGCCTCAAAAAGGACATCACCACCAACGTGTGGCAGCTTAAAACCTTCCCCAAATTCTGAGGTACCGACACCCAAAATTTGGGGCATCTATGTGGTACGGTTCAGCCCTTAAGGAGTAACAAACATATGGAAAATCACTCATAGAGAGCGACACTTGGAAAAAGAGAACAAGGTTGAATGGCACTCGGTAGAGCATCATTTTGACCTCAAAATTAACTGATGGTTGAATTCAGTGACCTGATATACAAATCGTCTTCAAATTTGAAGTTCATCGGATGAAAATTGACAATCTCAGAAATGCGGCCTATGTTGACCTTTTGGCCTATGTTGACCTCAAAAATAGTTGGTGGTTGGTTTCAGTAAGCTGAAATGCAAATCCTATTCAGATTTCAAGTCAATCGGATGAAAATTGAGAATTTAGAAATTTGAAATGGTTGTTGACCTTTTGGCCTATGCTGATCTCAAAAATAGTCGGTGGTTGGATTCAGTTTGCTGATATGAAAATTTAATTCAAATTTCAAGTCAATCGGATGAAATTTGGAGATTTTAGAAATTTAAAAAAGTGGTTGACCTTTGGCCTATGTTGACCTTTTGACCTATTGACCTCAATATATATACGATTTTTGTCGGACCGCGAACTCTACCATTTGGTGAAGTTCCGTGAATATCGGTTTAAAATTGTGACCTGTAGGCAAGTACAAGTGAGTGGACAGACAAACAAATACACACAGACACAAACTGGAGTGATCAACATAGTTGTCCAAAATTATTTTTTTTGCCAAGTAACAAACAGACAAACACGTGAAAAAAATTCTAAGATAAAGTGAAGTAGTTGGTCATTTTAATTCTAGCACCAGGGATGCAATTTGCATTTGTAAACTTCCATTGCATTGGTATCATACATTAATGTCGAGGTTGTCCGTGTGAATAGTTATGAGCGTGCAACACCAGCATGCGGTGCTGTGCAAGGCGCGTTTGTCGTTCTGATGAACGCTTCCTTCGCAGGGTGTCACATTGTTGAGTGTGCTGTACCTCCGATGGATGTGAACATGAAGACTCGTCTGCTAATGTTAGCTGTTTGATGAAATCACACCGTGTCTTTTGAAAAAGAGTAGAGGTTATCGCAAGTAGCCTGAACAAATTACACATTTCTCCCGAAACGGTCTCACTCGATCTTTCTGGAAGAATCATCAAACAAATCCGCCGATTTCCTTGGTAATCCACCGGAAGATGTTTACATGTTCAATGTCTGGAAGAGGTTCAGTCTCTTGAACTTATATGCCTAACCATCAGCCATGACATTTCCTGAGTCACCTGCATGGAAAAGTTAGTCTCCAAAGCCAGCTGCAGACTTGGCATCCTTTGTTTGTTGGTCTTTCTTGTAGACGTAGTCGAGGGTCGTGGAAGAGCTAGTACCCTGAATGGATCAGGACATAACAGACACAAACAGGTTGCAAAATACGCATGCATGGGGTGGACAAGATGGACACAGCTGCAAACTCTCAGGAGGAAAAACAGGAAATTTGGAAAAACGTGTGGTTGTGGAAGGTAAAAAGAGGTAAAAACGATTATGGTTTTGGGTGGGGGATGATCTGACAGATGGTAATAAACAGTTGTCTTGAAGACCTGGAGTGAAGAATGAGATTAAAGAGAATGTGGAAGTTGGGTCCACAGGTGGGAAAAAAAGAGGAATGAATGAGTCGAGGTGACCAGTGGTTCTGGATTTTGAGAGTTTTACGAGAAGGGGGTTGATGGTGGACCAAGTGCGCCATGCATGAACGTGGGCGGGACAGGGCACAAAGAGGGAAGTGGGTACAAGACCAGAAAGGAGGTGATATAGACAGAAACCATCGACCTATCTTCAATGTGAAAGTGATAGGCCCATAGGCTTGGCTTTATCGTGGCAGATTTCAATGATGTTGAAGGTCTTGGCTTCTATGGCGTCAAGCTGAGCAAGGAGTGAGGCAGGAGAGCCATCACAGAGAGGGGAGAGCAATACTCAATCAAGCTGCGGATGAAGACTTGTAGGTGAAGAAGAGTTCAGGTTAGACAAAGAAGGACTTTGTACAACAGATGCCCATCATTGGCGGACAAATTAGAAATGTGGCCTGCCAAAGAAAGATCATAGCTGCTAGTGAGGCCCAAAAGTTTGATTGGGAGGCTTTGCCAGATGGTCCTTACGGAGAGAGATAGTGAGAGTGTGAGATCTATCAGGATTGAAAGACATATTTCAAGTGTTTGACCAGCTTGTGATTCTATCAAGGTCTGAAGAGAGGAAAAAAGGCTGCAGCGTGCCTGTCTGAAGGATGAGGGATGTCACAGCAGAGGGTGGCATCATCAATAAATAGATAAAGGCGATTTTCCAAAGATTCAGAGAGATAATTGATGAGATCAGAAATAGGACTGGGCCTAGAACATAGTCTTCGGGCACTCTAGCCTTGAAAGGGAGAGGAGAGGATCCTGTTGGTGATCCAAATTGATGGTCTGACATCAGGCTGATGGAGAACAGGAAGGATTTGATGTCACCTGCGATGATGAATTCCATGACTTTACTGATGATTGGAAGTCAGCTGATGTAGGTATGCAGTTAAGGGGATTGGTTGATGCACCTTGTTTATGCAACGCGGCGATGTTGGCTTACTTCCAAATAAGATGAAGATAACTTACAGCATGTGATGGGGTGAAAAGAGCAGAAAGAGGATGTGCAAGAGGGAAGAACATCAGAACAGGTTTTTAGGACACGTGAGCTGAAGCTGTCCGGGCTAGTCAATGGATCAGAGTCGATGGTTGCCAGAAACTGCTCCACATTCTCAGGTGAAAAAGAGTCCAGGAGCAGTTGGGTGTGACGGTGTAAGGAGTGAGGGGTTCAGGACACAAGATTTGGAAAGAAACACAGAATTGAGGCATTCGGCCTTCTCACGAACGGACGGAGTCGTTTGTGGTGCCATTTGAAGTCATACTATAGAGACAGACTTAACAAGGCTTTGCAAAACATTTTAGCATAATTTTAACTATTTTTAAGCTACCACACAACTAGTATTTTAATGAAACACGAAACATCTCGACATTAACCTCCTGAGTTGAAGTTGTTGTTGTCCACCTCGTATTGAAATGATATTACGATGCAAGGTGGGGATTGGGCCAAAAACGACATTTCACCCATTATTCTCATGATCTGCAACTTGAATAAATACTTTGATTCTCAGGTGCAGATTCTGTGATTAAATTCGGTGATTCTCAGGTGAAGACTCTCGTAACACAGCATATGCTGATTTTAGTTGACATATTTCAACCCAATTACAGTACAACAATTCCAAACTAATTGTTATAATCCCAGGTTGTTTATGCACATTATTTGATTGATATGATTTACTATTTTTCACCACAGTTTGAAAATATTAAAATTATCTCCTCCATCTGTGGCTTTCGGGGGGAGTGTGAAATCCCCGTCGCATCATCACCTTTAGTGGTGTGGATTGGATTCCCATCGCTGCTCATTGGAAATGTCCACACCTTGAGACAGAGTGATGACTTGTCTAAGACTGGATGTTAGCCATGTTTAACACTTGTGATCATCCCTGATGTTCGGAAAAAACGAGGTGGAAATTAATTAGAAGATGAAGTGGGAATCAACTTTGAATCAGGAAATACCCAAAAGAGCAATATCCTGGGCACTTGATGGGAAAATAAAGGTTGGACAGCTAAGAGAGACCTGGCAACGTCCCGTCGAGAAGGAAATTAAAGGAAAGAAGGTCACCTGATATTACATTGGAATGTGGGTCCAAAACTGACAAAAGTGGTGAAAGTTCATAAGAAGCTCCTCCATATGCCAGGCAGCATGATTGGCTAATAAACAATAAGCAACTCTTAATGGAAGACAAAGAAACAGTTTGCTCTGTGAATAAATAAATGTACACAATATATCCATTAAGTAACGTTTTGACAAAGTGATCACTAAAGGTTTTGAAATAAATAACATGAAATAAATAAATAAATAACATGCCCAAATCACAGGGCCTAACTCCTGCGCACACTAAAGGGCCATATATATATACATATATAAATGTCGGGACATGAATCTATATACTCGTATATATAAGGAAAGAATACGAGTACGTATATAGATTCGTGTCCCGACATATACACACACACACACACACACACATATATATACAGTATATACATATATATGAATATATATATACAGTATATACATGTATATACATATATATATATATATATATATATATATATATATATATATATATATTGTAACGGTTTTGAGAAGTGTAACGAATTTGAGAAGTGTAACGGTTTTTGAGAAGTGTAACAATTTTGGAGGAAGTGTAACGAATGTGAAAAGTATGGTTTTGTTATGTGTAACACCCTGGTAATGTAAATAATGGTCGCAGCCGTCCTCCTAGTTAATTCCATGAAACTTACACGCAGGCCACGATATATCTTTTTAAATAGTGTATTTCCTTATTCTATGTAGGCTAAATATGTGTTTCCCACTAGATTGACTCTGCATTGTATCAAACGAAATAAGCGTAGGCCCTTCCAATTTCCCCAATCATCTCCGCTCTCCAAAGTTCCTTTCAAAAGCGGTGCGAGTGGTGTTCAATCCCGCAAGCCGCCATTGCCCATGTGCTCATCTCGGAGAAGAAAGGCGTGTCTCCACCTCGTCATAGAGGGGAGGAGTGAGCCAGAAGGTCGCATGACCAACCAGCACCGCGGTTAGCGACCCGGTAGGCGTGCCCTCGCAGCCGGCGGCTTGATTCCGCCCCGAGTGATAAAAGCGACTGGAAGGGACTGCTTCACCAGATGACCTGGGAGAGGAGATGAGCGAAGAGGCGACATACGAGAGGAGCGGTGAGCGGTGAGATGCGAGACGCTCCAAGCCAAAGAGGAGAGGTACTCGGAGAGGAAACCAGCTTTGGAGAGACGCGCTGAAAGGAGGGAGATGGCTCCACCAGAAGGAGAGGAGCAGGTGTGCCTGAGCCAGCGCGTGACGTCTACAGCATCGGCAGCGGATACGCGATGGAGGGTTTTCCCGCCAAAAACGCGAGGAATTGAGAGCTGCTGCCTCCGACCCTGCCTCCCTCTCCAGCAATCCACCTCAAGCCCTACCTGCCTGCAATATCCCCCGTGTAAGTGTGAACGTCGTCTGTCCTACTCGTTGTCCTGGGGTTAAGTAAATTGAATAGGATAAGCTAACGATGCACTGTGTGACTGCTTCTTCCATCCATTGCTGTAAATAATTTTGGTCGCTCTTTCTTTTTGCTTGTGTGTGTATAATAAATCTGTTCTTCCTCCGTACTCTGTCTTCTTCTCTTTTCATTCTCTTTCGGTCGCTTTAGAGGTTTCCCGATTGAATATCTGTGGTGCGATCTGGTCAACGTTGGGTGGAATCGGGCCAATTGGGGATCCTGTAACGGTCGCGGTTGGACCATCCGCTCGGCCCATCATAACATCTAAAACCGCAACTGTAACAATTGGTGTCAGGAGTGGGATTCGGACCTGGGACTAAATTTGTTAGGCCCAAATTTTGGAACACCAATTGTGTTATCAGTAACAATTGGTGTCTGGGAGTGAGATTCGAGGCCCGAACCAAATTTTTAAAACGTCTAGAAAAAAATTTGGTCAAAATTACGAGCTGCCGAAATTTTGTTGTTTTATAAAACCCGAATTTTGAGATCGCGCCATGGACAATCAAGGCGATCGGATGTCGGTGGGGGAGATAGACGGGTTAGGGGTAACCCAGGACTTCGGGGAAGAAAGGGAGGAGGAGAAAAATGGCAATGTGGTTGCGGAGGTATCAGGCGCACAAAATGGCGCTCTTGCGCACGAGGTTGGGGCAGCTGCGGCCGCACCCTTGGTACTACCAACGGTGGCCCAAATGCAAGCCTTCATGGCCCAATTCATGGTGGAAATGCAGAAAGAAAACGACATTATGGAACGAATGGAAAACAGAATAAGGGCTGATAGTGAAAAAATGGAAGACAGAAGGAGGGCTGATATTGAGCGATTGTTAAACAAAATGGAAGCAATAACGAACAGAATGGGTGACCGCATGCAAAAATGTGGGGAGACCATGGATTGCATGGTGGGCGAAAGGGTCCCAGGGGTGCATGACGAGGTAACGCGGGTCGAAAAGCGCTGGTTGAGCGAAGCGGAGGAAAGCGCGGGTACAATGACGGGGGTAGAAATCGCGACACGGGGTTTGGAAAAGCCGGCGACCGATGAGGTAGAGGGAATTTTATTAAAGCCAATGGTCGTCGAGGTGAGTACAGAAAAAGCGGAAGTGGGCATTGAAATTGAAGAGATGACGGAGGTAGCCCGGGAATTGCAGGGAGAAATGGAATATGTGCAAAGTCCCTGCTCACATCACGATGCTGTGCTTAATCCAAATGGAAGTTTGCAGGTTTTGGTGCAGGGAGGAAGAAGAACCCCGAAGGTGAACCGTGCTGTTGTGTATTGTGCTGGGAGATTTTGTAAGAGGATGTTTAGCGACAAAAGAATTGTCGCGCGCTTGGGATCGAGGAAGCATCCGGGCGTTGGTGAAGGGTCCCGTGTGAGTGGAAATGGCACGCGTGTGAAAAAAAAGTGTGCGTCAAGGGGTGAGCGTGTTACGAAGCGCGAGTGTGATACCGAGTGCGAGCGAGAATGCACGTCGGGGTGTACGGAGTGTGACACGAATAGTGAGTTGGTGATGGCGCAGGTGCGAGAGGGCACATCGGAGCGCGAGTGTGAAACCGAGTGCGAGCGAGAATGCACGTCGGGGTGTACGGAGTGTGACACGAATAGTGAGTTGGTGATGGCGCAGGTGCGAGAGGGCACATCGGAGCGCGAGTGTGAAACCGAGTGCGAGCGAGAATGCACGTCGGGGTGTACGAAGTGTGACACGGAGAGTAAGGTGGTGGTGGAACGTGTGCGAGGAAGCACACCTGAGTTGGTGGTAGCGCGGGTGTGGGAGAGCCCATCTGAGCGCGTTAGTGGGTGGATGCCAGAGTGCACGCCCATGGTGAGTGTTACGGAGGACGTAACGGAGGAGAGGTGTGCGCAAGAGTGTGCGTGAGAGGTGTGGTGTGTAACAGGGAGAGCGTTGGTGGAATGTACGGACGGCGTTGGAACGCCAGGTTTTGTGAGGGTGAAAGGGGTAGCGTATGCGTGTGAGCATGCAAGTAAAGCATCGACGGTAACCGGGTTAGCGGTTAGGGCGACGGATAGCCGATGCGAGCACTCGGTGCGAGGGGTGCTTTGTTGGGTGCGAGGCCCGGCGCGGGTCGATGCTGCGTCGCTTCTCTTCGAAGCGTCGTTGCCGATTCGGGCTTGGGCCCGCCCCGCACGGTCGAGTCCGGGCCTTGGCGGGCGAGGCGACCGGTCCGGTTCAAGGGCGAGTGGGAGGAAGCGGAACGGTGCCCCCTCGTGGGGACGGGGTTCCGACCGGGGGAGATTGAGCCATCGGGCCCGGGACCGCAAGGTGCCGCGCCGAGATGGTGCGTGGAATCTCGGCCCAACCAAACCACCTCCCTTGAACCGAAAGCCGGACGGATTCAACCTGCAGGCGACCAAACCACCCGAATTCATTGCTCGGCTTGACGAACCGAGTTTACTGATGTCATGACGCACCGAGGCTAGGATATAGCGGACTGTGATGATGATGGTAGTGATTTGATACGAAATTTATAATAGTGGGTAGAATTGGCAGTAAATGGAAAATTGTTACAGACGGGGTCATCTCCCAGGTCATCTGGTGAAGCAGTCCCTTACAGTCGCTTTTATCACTCGGGGCGGAATCAAGCCACCGGCTGCGAGGGCACGCCTACCGGGTCGCTCACCGCGGTGCTGATTGGCCAAGTGGGGTTGGCTCACTCCTCCCCTCTATGACGAGGTGGAGACACGCCTTTCTTCTCCGAGATTAGCACATGGGCAATGGCGGCTTGCGGGATTGAACACCACTCGCACCGCTTTTGAAAGGAACTTTGGGAGAGCGGAGATGATTGGGGAAATTGGAAGGGCCTACGCTTATTTCCTTTGATACAACGCAGAGTCAATCTAGTGGGAAACACATATTTAACCTACATAGAATAAGGAAATACACTATTTAAAAAGATATATCGTGGCCTGTGTGTAAGTTTCATGGAATTAACTAGGAGGACGGCTGCGACCATTATTTACATTACGAGGGTGTTACACATAACAAAACCATACTTTTTACATTCGTTACACTTCCTCCAAAATTGTTACACTTCTCAAAAACCGTTACACTTCTCAAATTCGTTACACTTCTCAAAACCGTTACACTGCACCCTCCTTTCTTCAGGCCCGTACTCGGGCCTACAAAACTTTAACTTAGTGTGACACGTAGGTGTAATTCCCTCTACAATTAACCTGACCCTGAGTGTGACAATCTTAAAACACAAATAAATATGTCCCCCTACTGCATTGCACCCTGTCTAACAGACTCAAGCCCACAGCTAACCGAATTACGGGATTGTTCTCAACTATACATTTACGGTGGGGAGCATTATTTACAATGACGTTATTTCTTATTTACAACCCAACCCAGGACCTGTGTTTTTTTTTTTTTTTTAGGGAACAAGAAAAAGAAATTCCTGTTGGGAGGGAGGAGACAGCACGCATTGCATCGATGCACCAGTACCAATACCACCAAAGCACCCAAAAGCACCAAAAGCACCACAAAGCACCACAAAAGCACCTCTCGGTGCACAGTCACCACGGTTCATAATAAACACAACAAAACAACTGGTGGTGGTCTTCTCTTTCTCTGCTGGGCCGATGTTCTTCCCGACGTCTTCTAGCTTCATGCGGCCTACTTGGAAATAATAAAAAGCACAACTTGTGTTCGTTTTTTATTTAGGGCCTCAGGGGCCAACTAAGGGTGGTCCACCTGTTTGGCATAGGTGCCACCTTACCGAGGTCCGCAAGCAAGATTCCCTGGCCACTATGGCCGGTCTCCAACAGAGGTGCCCTGCCCCAGAACCTGGGGTCCATCAAGTGGTACTTGGCCGCAGAACAGCGGTCCATAAAGTGGTACATCAACGCAATGCATGCTGGTTCTGGGAATCTCGTGCGCACAATGGCCACCTCACGCACGCTCCCCTCGGCACCCAATGGCGCACAGGTCCTCAAGTGGGAGACAAAAGGGGGGAAGACAATTGAGCGAGGGGTAAGGTCACAAGGGTACACGTCAATAAGGCAATGCAAGGCGAAATGCGTACGGAGGGCGAAGTGAGAAAAAATCGTCCCTACCGTACGTCACCCCCCCCCCCTGTCACCTACACTACCCTTGCCCCTACCCCATATTTACAAGAATTTACACCTTTACAAATTCGTCACTACGTCTTGTCTTCCCCATCTTTCCCTTCTACACCAAATTCGTCTCCAATCCCTCTACTTCAAAATTTGCCATCACCAATTCATCATCAATCCTCATAAGGAGGGAGAGATGGAATTACGCACAATGTCACACCCACGTCATGATGCGTCTCACAATCCAAAACATTTGCACAGTAAAAAATAATCAAAACATGGCATGGTGTGGAGTACCTGTCACCTCAGGTGAGTGGATGCAGATGGTGCGAGGAGACTCCAATCCTAACCATCCTCTAAATGATTTTAACACACTTTACACTACCCGGGGTCTTTCCCTGCCAATCCATTGGCCACTTACACTATGGGTTCTAAAAACCAATTCCCATTGCCCAAACTGTGGTGCTTCTCAATTTGGGGTCTCACTCCCCCGATTCATCTCCCGGTGCCCTCGCACAATTTCTGGGCTGCGACGTGTAGCTCTCCCAGCAGGTCTACCCACCTGCACACCTCCACCACTGTAGTTGCCACCCGAGCTTACCTAGCTCCTCACCCTAACCTAACTAACTGGGGAAAGCCCCTCCTGGCTCTGTCACCCCACTCGGTGCCCTCTGGCACTGGGCTACCCGGGTCCGTCCTCCGGATCCTCGGGCCCCATCCACAACAACTACTACCGGCTCCCGAGAGCCCACCTGCGGCCTCACCTGGCCGACATCCTCACAGTGGTGAGTGCCCAAATCAACTACACACACTAACAGGCTACACGCCCAGCCATTTACACAACACTAATGCACCCATCCAAAGACCATTCTTTCACCCGCATCACAGATGCCAATATCCAACCACAATTTACCTGTACCCCCTACCTAACACTTACACTACCCGCCCCGGGTATCCGTGATGGGGGGTCCACTCTTCCCCCACTTCACACCTTCACACCATCCACTCCACTCCACAATTTCCACCATACTCACTCCACGACCATCCATTCCAATACTCCATTTATTCCACACTACCATTCTCCATACCTGCTTGTCACACTGTGCCCTCACACCTGGTGCCACCTGCACCCTCCTTTCTTCCTGGACCATTTGGTCATCACAATACACATCATCATCACCCACTCATACACTGCTCCACACACCTGTTCAGTTGCACACCTGTGCAATCACACCTGTTCAATCCCCACACATCGGCATCATCTCAGCTAACTACTCCCCCTCTGAAACTTGCGCTTCCCAGTCGTCCCTTTAAACTATTGCGCTCCCACGTCGTTATCATCCACCCTAAACTACCTGCGTCCCCACTACAGGTATCAGTCACTAACTAATCTTAACGTCACCTAATGTCATCTTCTAGGGCCCTACACACGATATCCTAACCCACCCGGGCTAGTTTTCACTGCCATCAACCCCATAATCTATAGCTCCTTTGCCCCCACCTTCTGTGAGGGATGGTGGATTTGCCATCCCACCACATCGGGGGTCTCTCACTATAAATTTTGTTCGTCAAATTCCAACCAATTCAAAAATTTTCCATTTACTGCCAATTCTACCCACTATTATAAATTTCGTATCAAATCACTACCATCATCATCACAGTCCGCTATATCCTAGCCTCGGTGCGTCATGACATCATTAAACTCGGTTCGTTAAAGCCGAGCAATGAATTCGGGTGGTTTGGTTGCCTGCAGGGTTGAATCCGTCCGGCTTTCGGTTCAAGGGAGGTGGTTTGGTTGGGTCGAGATTCCACGCACCATCTCGGCGCGGCACCTTGCGGTCCCGGGCCCGATGGCTCAATCTCACCCGGTCGGAACCCCGTCCCCACGAGGGGGCACCGTTCCGCTTCCTCCCACTCGCCCTTGAACCGGACCGGTCGCCTCGCCCGCCAAGGCCCGGACTCGACCATGCGGGGCGGGGCCAAGCCCGAATCGGCAACGACGCTTCGAAGAGAAGCGACGCAGCATCGACCCGCGCCGGGCCTCGCACCCAACAAAGCACCCCTCGCACCGAGTGCTTGCATCGGCTATCCGTCGCCCGAACCGCTAACCCGGTTACCGTCGATGCTTTACTTGCATGCTCACACGCATACGCTACCCCTTTCACCCTCACAAAACCTGGCGTTCCAACGCCGTCCGTACATTCCACCAACGCTCTCCCTGTTACACACCACACCTCTCGCGCACACTCTTGCGCACACCTCTCCTCCATTACGTCCTCCGTAACACTGACCATGGGCGTGCACTCTGGCATCCACCCACTAACGCGCTCAGATGGGCTCTCCCACACCCGCGCTACCACCAACTCAGGTGTGCTTCCTCGCACACGTTCCACCACCACCTTACTCTCCGTGTCACACTTCGTACACGCCGACGTGCATTCTCGCTCGCACTCGGTTTCACACTCGCGCTCCGATGTGCCCTCTCGCACCTGCGCCATCACCAACTCACTATTCGTGTCACACTCCGTACACCCCGACGTGCATTCTCGCTCGCACTCGGTTTCACACTCGCGCTCCGATGTGCCCTCTCGCACCTGCGCCATCACCAACTCACTATTCGTGTCACACTCCGTACACCCCGACGTGCATTCTCGCTCGCACTCGGTATCACACTCGCGCTTCGTAACATGCTCACCCCTTGACGCACACTTTTTTTTCACACGCGTGCCATTTCCACTCACACGGGACTCTTCACCAACGCCTGGATGCTTCCTCGATCCCAAGCGCGCGACAATTCCTTTGTCGCTAAACATCCTCTTACAAAATCTCCCAGCACAATACACAACAGCACGTCTCACCTTCGGGGTTCTTCTTCCTCCCTGCACCAAAACCTGTAAACTTCCATTTGGATTAAGCACAGCATCGTGATGTGAGCAGGGACTTTGCACATATTCCATTTCTCCCTGCAATTCCCGGGCTACCTCCGTCATCTCTTCAATTTCAATGCCCACTTCCGCTTTTTCTGTACTCACCTCGACGACCGTTGGCTTTAATAAAATTCCCTCTACCTCATCGGTCGCCGGCTTTTCCAAACCCCGTGTCGCGATTTCTACCCCCGTCATTGTACCCGCGCTTTCCTCCGCTTCGCTCAACCAGCGCTTTTCGACCCGCGTTACCTCGTCGTGCACCCCTGGGACCCTTTCGCCCACCATGCAATCCATGGTCTCCCCACATTTTTGCATGCGGTCACCCATTCTGTTCGTTATTGCTTCCATTTTGTTTAACAATCGCTCACTATCAGCCCTCCTTCTGTCTTCCATTTTTTCACTATCAGCCCTTATTCTGTTTTCCATTCGTTCCATAATGTCGTTTTCTTTCTGCATTTCCACCATGAATTGGGCCATGAAGGCTTGCATTTGGGCCACCGTTGGTAGTACCAAGGGTGCGGCCGCAGCTGCCCCAACCTCGTGCGCAAGAGCGCCATTTTGTGCGCCTGATACCTCCGCAACCACATTGGCCCATTTTCTCCTCTCCCCGAAGTCCTGGGTTGCGTTGTAAATAAGAAATAACGTCATTGTAAATAATGCTCCCCACCGTAAATGTATAGTTTGAGAATAATTCTGTAATTCGGTTAGCTGTGGGCTTGAGTCTGTTAGACAGGGTGCAATGCAATAGGGGGACATATTTATTCGTGTTTTAAGATTGTCACACTCAGGGTCAGGTTAATTGTAGAGGGAATTACACCTACGTGTCACACTAAGTTAAAGTTTTGTAGGCCCGAGCACGGGCCTGAAGAAAGGAGGGTGCAGTGTAACGGTTTTGAGAAGTGTAACGAATTTGAGAAGTGTAACGGTTTTTGAGAAGTGTAACAATTTTGGAGGAAGTGTAACGAATGTGAAAAGTATGGTTTTGTTATGTGTAACACCCTGGTAATGTAAATAATGGTCGCAGCCGTCCTCCTAGTTAATTCCATGAAACTTACACGCAGGCCACGATATATCTTTTTAAATAGTGTATTTCCTTATTCTATGTAGGCTAAATATGTGTTTCCCACTACATTGACTCTGCATTGTATCAAACGAAATAAGCGTAGGCCCTTCCAATTTCCCCAATCATCTCCGCTCTCCAAAGTTCCTTTCAAAAGCGGTGCGAGTGGTGTTCAATCCCGCAAGCCGCCATTGCCCATGTGCTCATCTCGGAGAAGAAAGGCATGTCTCCACCTCGTCATAGAGGGGAGGAGTGAGCCAGAAGGTCGCATGACCAACCAGCACCGCGGTTAGTGACCCGGTAGGCGTGCCCTCGCAGCCGGCGGCTTGATTCCGCCCCGAGTGATAAAAGCGACTGGAAGGGACTGCTTCACCAGATGACCTGGGAGAGGAGATGAGCGAAGAGGCGACATACGAGAGGAGCGGTGAGCGGTGAGATGCGAGACGCTCCAAGCCAAAGAGGAGAGGTACTCGGAGAGGAAACCAGCTTTGGAGAGACGCGCTGAAAGGAGGGAGACGGCTCCACCAGAAGGAGAGGAGCAGGTGTGCCCGAGCCAGCGCGTGACGTCTACAGCATCGGCAGCGGATACGCGACGGAGGGTTTTCCCGCCAAAAACGCGAGGAATTGAGAGCTGCTGCCTCCGACCCTGCCTCCCTCTCCAGCAATCCACCTCAAGCCCTACCTGCCTGCAATATCCCCCGTGTAAGTGTGAACGTCGTCTGTCCTACTCGTTGTCCTGGGGTTAAGTAAATTGAATAGGATAAGCTAACGATGCACTGTGTGACTGCTTCTTCCATCCATTGCTGTAAATAATTTTGGTCGCTCTTTCTTTTTGCTTGTGTGTGTATAATAAATCTGTTCTTCCTCCGTACTCTGTCTTCTTCTCTTTTCATTCTCTTTCGGTCGCTTTAGAGGTTTCCCGATTGAATATCTGTGGTGCGATCTGGTCAACGTCGGGTGGAATCGGGCCAATTGGGGATCCTGTAACGGTCGCGGTTGGACCATCCGCTCGGCCCATCATAACATCTAAAACCGCAACTGTAACAATATATACATATATATATATATATATATATATATATATATATATATATATATATATATATATATATATATATATATACATATATATATATACATATATATATATATACATATATATATATATACATATATATATATATATATATATATATATATATATATATATGTATATATATATATATATATATAATATATATACAGTATATACATATATATACATATATATACATATAATATATACACAGTATATACATACATATATATATATATATATATATATATATATATATATATACATATTGTTACGTGCTCCTCCCCAAACCCCGGTCACGGTGTACCTCCGAGCCCCGAGAGGAGTCATGGCAGAAAGATGTGTTATTCTGTATGTCAAAGATCAATGGTGAAGCCACACCAATTGTTACCAACAAACAAATATTGTATTAAGATCACACAAAAATAACAACACAAAAACAATAGTAATCAATTGTACAACCAATATATATTTCCTATGATGGTACCATCAGGTTCGTACAATATAACTCACTGTGTTCCAAGTGAGCGAAAAGAAGAAAATTCCCCAATGTCTCTTTCCCGGCTTCAAGCCAAAGTTGATTCCGGCTTCAAGCCAAAGTCGGTCCGCTCCAGCGATCGTCAGAACGATGTCGAATCGAGACCAGAATCCCGTTCGGATGACAGTCACAGTCACGCGGCCAAAGCTGCGCTAAGGCACCCTCAAGGAGACTGGGAAATCACACCCTCGTGTATGGACGTTCCACGGCTCCAAATCGGCGAACCGCAGATTTCCCCCTCAAAAGTCAGATTATACACGCACCACCAGATTAACGTCTGAATGCGGTGAAAATGATTGAAGCGAGATGAATAACCTTGAGCGAATGCGCAAAGTGCGCGAGTCAAAATGGCCGACGGCCCATTCTCGTGGCGTAACAGCACTCCAACGATTCTCTTCGGAATCGACCACAAAACCTGACACGCAGGCTGAACTGTCACAGCAATAACAACTCTGTCGCAGGAATCCCTTTCCTGGGAAACCCAAAGTTCACTCATGACTCTCGTTCGTCAATGTTCGCTCCAGACCTCGAAGCAACTAGGCTTCTTGTCCGACTTCACTCGCTCCGCCTTCTCTTCCTCCTCTACCTCTTTGTCGTCGTCCGGTTCCGGTTTCATTTAAAACATTAACTTTTTTACCTTTTGAAAATAGTAACCTCTATTTCCCTTAAACGACAACAATAATAGTACATGGAATCAAAAATGTTTACAGTGGATGAAAACCACAACAACGGAAGTGACGAATCCGTAACAACATATATATATATATATATTGTTACTGATCGCGGTTTAGATGTTACGATGGGCCGAGCGGATGGTCCAACCGCGACCGTTACAGGATCCCCGACTCACCCGATTCACCCAGAACTTTGGCCGGATCGCACCGCAGCTGCCCAATCTGGGAAAAGACTAAAACGACGAAATGCAAAGAGGAAAAGGAATAAAACGAGAAGACGTACAGACGAGTAATGGGATTTATTATTTACACAAGCAAAAAGGAGCAATCAAGGTTTATTTACAACACATAAGACGCAGGTGACACAGTGCAAATACTAGCTTACCTACAGACTTAATTAACCCTGGGACAGAACAAACAAAACAAACTCACGTACACAAGAAGGGTGGAAAGGCAGGAGGTGGATGGCTGGAGGGAGAGGAAGGTCCAAGGGGGTCCTGCAGCACAACCGGCGCGTTTAGCAGCCGCCGTTCCTTCACGGCCCTGCTCCAAACCGCCGTTCAGGCCCCCAAGCTGCTGTTGTGGCTGCTGTGGTCGTCGCGTGCTTTGCCAGGCCTTGTCCGACTCGTCTGGTCCAAACCCTCAACTCTTTCTTGTGCGTTCGTTCACTCTTTACCACAGACTCCTCACCGCAACCAACGCAACCAACTGACCACCACCACCGACTCCTCACCGCAACCAACGCAACCAACTGACCACCGACTCCACTGAATGACTCCTCCACTGACGACCAACTCACGACTCTCTCTCTTGCTTCTTGCGTGCGCCTTTTATAGCGCCTCCGGCGATTAAGCCGCCGGCCTTTTGGACACGCCCATCGGGGTGCTCACCTCGGCCCTGGTTGGTCGCGCGACCCTCTGGCTCCGCCCTTGATGACGACGGGCGGGCACGCCTTTCTTCTCCGATTCGAGCACATGTTCAATGGCGGTTATTGGAGGGGAGGTAATTGGGAATCGAGGCTTGGCAATCACCAGAGGGGATGTAAAAGGGAATGGAGATTTTGGGGATGGGAATGAAAGGGGATCTATTCTCTTTCACTGGTGCAATGGAGTACTTCAATTAATGGGAGACACAGCCTTACCCTAAAACACAGAATAAGAGATAACTATCAAACAGGGGTATTCTATTCTTTGGCTGACGTGTCTGCTTGTGGACTAATTATGGGATGCCCTTTCACCTTTACACAGCTCCGGAGGTAGGGGGGCGCAGAATAAACAATAATAATAATAATACAGCACACAATCAAAAAAAATACAGTCCTCATCTCCGCAACACTGCACCCTCCTCCTCTTAGGCACGGCCCGGGCCTACAACTTTTATTTAGTGTGACACGTAGGTGTAGTTCCCTCTACTTTTAACCTGACCCTGAGTGCGACAGTTTTTAAAACATAAATAAATGTGTCCCGGTGCTCCATTGCACCCTGCCTAACAGACTTACGCCCACAGTTAACCGAATTGCGGAATGGTCTTCAAACTATACACTGACGGTGGGGAGCATTATTTACAGTTGACACTACTTTTATTTACAAACTAACCCAGGACCTGTGATTGTTCTTTCTGGGGGGGAGACAGTCTGCCCTGCATTGACGCACCATGAAAGCACCCAAAAACGCACCAATACACACCCAAGCACCAATCGGTGCAGTCACCATTGTTCAAGAATGTTCAACAATAAAAAAATAAATCAACAACCCCTAACCCTGCAGGTGATCTCTTGCTCTTCGGCTCCCTCTGCTGGTTATCATTATTTGGTCTTCCAGATATTGTCATTCTTTCATTTTCTTACTGGCGGCCTATTTGCAATAAAGTGTGCCCAATGTTTCCTTTTTATTTTCTTTTATTTATGGCCCACAGGGCCGACTACGTGTGCTTCACCTGTGTGGCATCGGTGCCCTGTGGCCAAGGTCCGCCAGCAAGATTTCGGGCCCTCATGGCCGGTTCCAGCAGAGGGGCCCTGCCCCAACCCATGGGGTCCATAGGGGGTGCTCGGCCACAGACATGTGGTCCATAATGTGGTGCATCGATGCAGACAGCTGGTTCTGGGAATTCCGGGTGCACAATGGAGGACTCACGCATGCTCCCCTCGGCACCCAATGGCGCACAGGTCATGTGGGAGACAAAAGGGGGAAGACAAATGAGCGAGGGGTAAGGTCACAAGGGTACACATCAATAAGGTAATGCAAGGCGAAATGCGTACGGAGGGCGAAGTGAGAAAGCTCGTCCCTACCGTACGTCACCCCCCTGTCACCTACACTACCCTTGCCCTTACCCCATATTTACAAAATCTAGACATTACAAATTCGTCACTACTGTCACGTCTTCCCCATATTTCTCCTATACCAAATTCGTCTCCACAATCCCTCTACTTCAAAATTTGCCATCACCAAATTCATCATCAATCCTCATAAGGAGGAAGAGATGGAACATCAAAGCACAATGTCACACCCACGTCATGATGCGTCTCACAATCCAAACATTTGCATCATAAAAAATCATCAAAACATGGCATGGTGTGGAGTACCTGTCACCTCAGGTGAGTGGATGCAGATGGTGCGAGGAGACTTCATCCTAACTACTTTCTAAATGACATTAACACACCTTACACTACCCGGGGTCTTTCCCTGCCAATCCATTGGCCAACTTACACTATGGGTTCTAATAACCAATTCCCATTGACCAAACTGTGGTGCTTCTCAATTTGGGGTCTCACTCCCCCGATTCATCTCCCGGTGCCCTCGCACAATTTCTGGGCTGCGACGTGTAGCTCTCCCAGCAGGTCTACCCACCTGCACACCTCCACCACTGCAGTTGCCACCCGAGCTTACCTAGCTCCTCACCCTAACCTAACTAACTGGGGACAGCCCCTCCTGGCTCTGTCACCCCACTCGGTGCCCTCTGGCACTGGGCTACCCGGGTCCGTCCTCCGGATCCTCGGGCCCCATCCACAACAACTACTACCGGCTCCCAGAGCCCACCTGCGGCCTCACCTGGCCGACATCCTCACAGTGGTGGAGTGCCCAAACCAACTACACACACTAACAGGCTACACGCCCAGCCATTTCCACAACACTAATGCACCCATCCAAAGACCATTCTTTCACCCGCACCACAGATGCCAATATCCAACCACAATTTACCTGTACCCTCTACCTAACACTTACACTACCCGCCCCGGGTATCCGTGATGGGGGTCCACTCTTCCCCCATTCACACCTTCGCACCATCCACTCCACTCCACAATTTCCACCATACTCACTCCACGACCATCCATTCCAATACTCCATACCATTTATTCCATACACCCGTTGGTGCACACCTGTGCACTCACACCTGGTGCCACCTGCACCCTCCTCCTCTTCCTGGACCATTGGGTCAGCACAATACCCAATCACCTTCACTCACTCATACACTGCTCCACACACCTGTTCAGTTGCACCTGTTCAATCTTCAAACACACGGCATCATCTCAGCTAACTACTCCCCTCTGAAACTTGCGCTTCCCAGTCGTCCCTTTAAACTATTGCGCTCCCACGTCATTATCATCCATACTAATCTACCTGCGTCCCCACTACAGGTATCAGTCACTAACTAAACCCTAACGTTACCTAATGTCAGCTTCGCTAGATCCCTACACACGATATATCCTAACCCACCCGGGCTAGTTTTCACTGCCATCAACCCCATAAACTATAGCGCATTTGCCCCCACCTCGTTGTGAGGGATGGTGGATTTGCCATCCCACCACATCGGGGAGGTCCTATCAATTTCGCTCGTCCAAATCCAACAAATCAAAAATTTGCCATTTACCGCCAATCACCGTACCAATCATCAAATTTTGCCTTTTTTTCTAATTTCGGGGCCAAAACACTAACCTCATCACCCGTCTACTTATTAGATCCTCTCGGTGCGCCAATTCCCTTCTACAGCTCGGCTTCGTACAGCCGAGCAATGAACGCGGGTTCTTTGGTGCCGGCGGCTGGATGCGTCCGGCACTCGGTGCAGGGACGGGGGCTTACCCGGGCCGAGATCCCACGCACCACCTCGGCGTGGAGCCATCCAATGTCCCGATCTCGACCTGCCGGCACGTCTTAACAAAAAGTGGTCGCCATGACGACCCTTCCTATCGGGCTGCCCGCTCCGCCTAGTGGAGCCCGGACGCGGCCGTTCCAAGCGAGGCACAGCGTGGATCGCGTACGGCGGTCCTTTCGAACCCGCCGCGGCTCGGATCCCCGCTGGTTCTCGCGGCACGCGAAGCCCGGCACGCACCGAGGGCCCGCTTCGGCTAAAAGTCGCTCTAACAGCTAACCCGGTTACCGTCGATGCCTCACCTGCATGGTTACATGCATACGCTACCCCTTTCTTGCTCATACCTCCAGCTGTTCCCATGCTCCTCGTACCTTTCCTTACACACCTCGGTACACTCATTCCACTCACCGACTTGGTCACACACCTGACCACCGAACACCTTGGCACACATTCGTCGCTCGCACACCTCACCAACACACCTCTTCGCGCCCCCTCCTCGGTCACCTCCTCTGTGACAATCACAGGTGTGCTCTTACTCGCACACCCAACCACGTGCCTCACGACCAACTCAAGTGTGCATTCCCACACACGCTCTACCATTCCAGGTGTGCATCCTTCCATTCCAGGTGTCCATCCTCACTCACCTGTCACAACTAACTCACGCTCCGTGCCACTCTCACTACTCTCACCACCACTCTTGACAACGCACTCACCCTTACTCTCGACAGCGCACTCTTTCCCCATGCACCTGTCCGTTACATACCTTTCTCGCGCATCCTCTCGCGCACACTCTTTCGTTACATCCTCTGTAACTCTCACCACAGGCGTGCATTCTCCTTCACTCTTGACAGCGCACTCTTTCCCCATGCACCTGTCCGTTACACACCTTTCTCGCGCATCCTCTTGCGCACACTCTTTCGTTACTTCCTCCGTAACACTTACCACACCGCGCTTCCATGTACCCCCTCGCACACGTGCTACGACCGACTCACTCTCGACAGCACACTCACTGGTCGGCGCGCACTTTTTCCTCACACACCCCATGGTCGGACATTCTCGCACACCTCTTTTTTCGCACACCTGACCTGTCACACACTTCACCAACGGCCTCTCACGAACACCCAGGTCTAAATCAACCCCCAAGCCGACTGAAGCTTTCCTCACATCATATACATTGCCACTCACCTCCGTACCTCGTCGTCGCACCTCCTCTGCCACCTGCAAACTCTTTATTTGGTTAGTGAGAATCACATCATGAGTTGAGCACCGACCTTGCACATATTCCATCACCTCCTCCTGGATTTCTCTTTTAGTTTCTGTCCGTCCCTTCTTAATTTCACTCACCTCTTCTTCCACTTCCTCTAATTTTCGCTTCACCTCTTTTATTTCAAGGTGCGTCTCCTCAAGTTCGTCCTCTAAGGCTACCGTGACCGTCTATATGTGCATCCTCACCTGCCGGTCCTTTGTCTCCATTATCTCTGTCACCTCGTCCACCCTCATTGTCAGTCCCTCACGTACCATCTGACATTGCCTCTGTGTCGCTATTAAGTCTTCCTTGATGTCTCTTTGTGTCGCTTTTAACCCTCCTAGTACCGCAGTGTTCCTTTGAACCTGCTCCACTAACTCCATTTGTCCCTCTGTCAGCTGTTCCACCTCCTCCGTCAGATCTTCTATTCCCCCTTGTAACTTTGCCGCCCCATTTCTCATCTCTTTCTCCATACGCTTCTCACCTCGCTTTACCTCCTCACGTAGCCCCGAGACCTCCTCACTCACACCTCGTCGTATCTCCTCCTTCATCTCCTCCATCTCCTTTGTAGATGCCACCCTCATCTGTCCCAATTCATCCCTCTGAGCATCCAATTTGGTTTCTACCCCGATTTTTACCTCCTCTATCTGCTCTCCCATTTGTTTAATTTCTCGGGCGGATTGCTCCCCTATCTCCCGCAATTTGCCTTCCATCCTGTTTTCTAACCCCATTAACCCGTTTTTCACCCCCTCTAACTGATTCTCCTGGGCAGCCATTCTATTTTCCACCCCCATTAACCCATTCTTTACCTCTTTTATCCCATTGTCTAACCCCTCAAATTATTTTTCTAATCCCTCACTGGTACCCCTCGCTTCGTCCCTCATTACCCCCAATTGCTCACTCTGAGCCTCCATCCGGTTCCCCATTTGTCCCTCCAATCGCTCACTATTAGCCCTCATTTCGTCCCTCATTTTGTCCATAAGGGCCCCGATTTGTATCAACAAAAGGTCCGAATCCAACGGCAGCGCTGCTACGGTCGCGGGAGCGGTCACCGTGGCCATGTGCGAGGCGCCATTTTGCGCGCCCGTAACCTCGTGCACGAGAGCGCCATTTTGTGCGCCTGATACCCCCTCAACCACCTCCTCCATATACCTTTCCCCGAGGTCCTGGGTCGATTCCACCCCGTCTATCTCTCCCACCGGCATCCCGTCGCCTTGACCAGCCATGGCGCGATTTCAAAATTCGGGTTTTCCTTTAAAAACAAAACAATTTCCAGCTGCTTGTAATTTTGAGCGCGTTAAGCGCGCTTCGGGCCTCGTATCTCACTCCCCGACACCAATTTGTTACGGTAATAACACAATTGGTGTCCAAAATTTGGGCTAAATAAATTTAGTCCCAGGTTCGAATCCCAACTCCTGACTACCAATTTGTTACGGACCGCAGATTAGATGTTATTTTGACCGAGCGGTGGTGTAACCGCGGCCGAACAGTTATTCCCCGACTAAAACCCGATTAAACCCAAACGTTGGCCGTATCGCGCCACAGCTACTCAATCGGGAAAACTCTAAAGCGACCGAATGCAAAGAGGAAGAAGACGTACAGAAGAGTAACGGGATTTATTATTTACACACACAAGCAAAAAGGAGCAGTCACGATTATTTCCAGGGACATGAGACGCAGGTGACACAGTGAATTCCTTATACAAGCTTAATTACCTACCCAGGACAGAACAAACAAAGACACTGACTCACGCGGGGAATTGCAGAGTGGATTGCTGGAAGGAGGTGTGTGGCTGGAGGGGGGGGGGGGGGGGGGGGGGGATGGCACGGAGCTGGCTGGAGCTTGATCCCGCACGGGACGTCGGGCTGGACCTCGACGGCCGCTGATGCCACCGAGCCTGTCGTGTGCGCGGAGTCACGGGTCGGAGCTGCTTGTCTCAGTAAAAGCGCATCTGCTCTGGCGACCCAGCTCTTTCTTTGGACTCAGTAAAAGCGCAACTCTCTGACGACCCAGCTCTTTCTTTGGACTCAGTAAAAGCGCAACTCTCTGACGACCCAGCTCTTTCTTTGGACTCAGTAAAAGCGCAACTCTCTGAAGACCCAGCTCTTGTCTCCTCCCTCCTTGTCTCAACTCTTTCGGGAACGCCCCGCCGGCGGGTTATATAGGCCCCACCCCTCAACCTTTGCGAACCTCCCCCAAACGCTCTTCCTCCACCCTCTCAAACCAAACCCCTCGTGCTCGGTTGGTTGTTCGAGGCTGGCTCACTCCTCCCCTCTATGACGAGGTGGAGACACGCCCTTCTCCTCCGACCCTGCCTCGTGGGCAATGGCGGCAATTGGAGGGGATGTAATTGCCAAATTGAGGCTTGGCCATTACGAAAGGGGAAATGGAGGTTTTTGGGAATGGGAATGAAGGGAATCTATTTCTTTTACTCGGTGCAATGGAGTATTATTCTAATGGAAGACAAGGCCTTACTCTAAAACACATAATAAGATATAAGCTATCGAACAGGGGCATTCTATGATTGGCTGACGTGTATGCTTATGGACTAATTACCGAGACGCCCTTTTTACCTTTATACAACTCTGGAGGCAAGAGGGGCCATATCCAAACAATGTTCATCACCATTTCCAATACAATACAATAACAAAATACAGTCCTCATATCCGCAACAATATATACATACATATATATATATATATATATATATATATATATATATATATATATATATATATATATATATATATATATATAATTATATATATATGCAGTCTGTTAGAAAAAAAAGTCTCTTCGAAAAAAGTTGAATAATTTGAAATACCCTATTTTCGATTAATAAATAATTGATAATAACAAAAGTATATTGTGAAAACCGTTTACATTGAGAATACAGAGTGGCAGCACTTGTGTTAGACACGTTACTCCTCAGTATAACTAGTTAACCATAAGTTGCTGCCAAGTGTTCTGTAAAGGAGCCGCCATCCAAACGACAGCGACTGGAAAAACACGACCGGCCATCAATAATAATTTCTTTTTCGTCCCAGCGACAAGTTTTGATCTCTGTCATTGATCTCTCATGCTGTCGACATCAGAGGTAGGCCTTAATCATCACACCCTTGGCAACACTGAGTGGAGCTCTTACAATTTACATCTACTTGTGACTTGAAATATTTCCCAATTTATCACAGTAAACATCAATTGAAATTCTCGAGGTTGGAATCAAGGTTACCCGTGACATCTATGATCTAGCTTTGAACTAAACACGTTCGAAGCGCATTTTGAACGTGTGGCTCCATGTTTGAATGCATGGACGGTGATGTAGGCCTAAATGGAATTCTGGCTCTCCAGTTTGGTGTTATTACTCTTGGAACTTTAAGTGAAAGATTTGTTGAATGCATCACTCGTGAAATTGATACAATTTGCTGGTCATTGCTTTGGCAATGCTTTAATAATGCGACTTATTATAATCATGCTTTAGCAATGCAGAAAGAGAACAGTATTAAAGGTAAGAGTGTGGGAGTTTTTTTTTTTTTTTTTTTTGTATACTGAATCGAGGCTCGTGAAAGAGCTAACACTTACTTCACAAACAAATCAACCAGACAAACAAAATATATAAAAAGAGGGAGCGGAAGACAAGATGGGGAGAGAAGGGGAAGCACACAAACACAACATTTGAGAGCAGGGAGATGTGTGGAAGGGAGAGGGCTTGGGGGGAGGAGGCGTGGGAAGGGGGGGGACGGGACTGTTGTTGAGTTGCTGATGGTTGAGCACCTGTCTTCTTCCCCTGCCACCCGAGATTGTTAACGAGCCTATAACAGGGATGGATCTTGCTGCTATGAAGGAACCAGCCGGTACTGCACTCAATTATTGGCCAACAGTTCCTGCAAAGAAAAGTTAAATATTTGTGGAAGGTGGGTTAAAAACAGCCATCAAGTATATGAGATATCAGATGTTACTGATGAAACCCACACAGATGCCATAAATTACATCCTGATACGCTGCAATCTATCGGGCTGGATCAATGTCTGTCGAGGCCAAGGATATGATGGGGCATCAAATATCCAGGGAGGCATTTGTGCCGTTGGTACCAAATTCACCATGAGAAGAGCCCAGCCGACTCTATTCATTGCGTGGTGCTACTGAACCAATTTGTGCCTTCAAGATGTTTCTCACAAAAGCAAGCCGATCCAAGAAGCACTGGATCTCGTCTTTGAAATACAACAACAACACAACAGGCATTTTAAGGCCATTTTCCCTGCAAGAGCGGGGGTTAGCCTTCCGGGTCCCATGACAATCTTCTCCATTTTTCCCTATTTTATGCATCTCCCCTTGTTAACCCCCTTGCCCGCATTTCTTCTTCCACCATCTTTAGCCAAGTCTTTCTCGATCTTCCCCATCCTCTACTTCCTTCTACATTCATTTCCATCACTCTTCTCAACCAGTCACTTTCATCCTTCCAAAACACATGAACAAACCATCTCAACCTGTTCCTCTTCACAGCATCCATCACAGGCTCTATTCCCATCATCTTTCGCAATTCATCATTTGTCTTCCTCTCTCTCAACGATTTCAATCCGATGGTCACTCTGGATGAAATGACTGGTTGAGAAGAGTGATGGAAATGAATGTAGAAGGAAGTAGAGGACGGTGACTTACTGTCACCTCTTTCAACCTCCACACCTTCAGTACCAATCGAGAATGATGCGATGCTCGTACCGAGCGATAAAGTTATTGGAGCATGGAATGAAGGTATTGGAAAGGGTGTTGGAGAGGAGGATAAGGAAGAAAGTGAAGATCGACGAAATGCAGTTTGGATTTATGCCAGGAAGAGGAACGACAGATGCGCTTTTCATTGTGAGGCAGTTGCAGGAGAAGTACATGGAGAAGCGGAAGAAGTTGTTTTTTGGGTTTGTTGATCTGGAGAAAGCATTCGATAGGGTTCCACGCAAAGTATTTACATGGGCATTGAGGAAGTTAGGAGTGGAGGAATGGTTGATCAGAGTAGTGATGGCAATGTATAAAAGAAGATGGCGCACAGTTGTAAGGACGAAGGACGGGAACAGTGGTGAGTTTGAGGTGAAGGTGGGAGTGCATCAGGGGTCGGTACTAAGTCCACTACTATTTGTAGCTGTGATGGAGGTGCTGGCTCAGAACGTAAAGGAGGGTTTACCATGGGAGTTGTTGTATGCAGATGATCTGGTGTTGATTGCAGAAAGTATGGATGGACTGAAGGAAAAGATGAACAAGTGGAAGGAATGTATGGAGACAAAAGGTCTGAAGGTGAATATCGGAAAGACGAAGGTGATGGCAAGTGGTAAAGCATGTGGTGAGGTGGAAAGAACTGGGAAGTGGCTGTGTGCTGTGTGCAGGAAGGGTGTCAGAGCGAACTCCATTCAATGTACAATGTGCGCTGAGTGGGTTCATCAAAAATGTAGTGGTGTGAGAGGGTCATTTACCAGTGTGGCAGCTACATTCAAATGTAAGGTGTGCACAGAGGGAGCTGCAGATGGAGGAAATGTTGAGTTGGATCTTGGAGACGGCGTGAAGCTGGAAGGTGTGAAAACATTTTGCTACCTCGGAGACATGCTGAATGGAGAAGGTGGATCAGACTCGGCAACGGTTGCTCGAGTGAGATGTGCATGGAAGAAGTTTCGGGAACTGAGTGGCGTGCTGATGAGGAGGAGAGTGTCGCTGAAGCTGAAGGGAAAGGTGTATGCTGCATGTGTGAGAAGTGTTATGATTTATGGGAGCGAGACATGGGTAATGAACGTAGAGCAGCAACGAAGGCTGGAAAGGGTGGAAATGCGAATGGTTCGATGGATGTGCGGAGTATCGTTGAGAGAGAGGAAGACAAATGATGAATTGCGAAAGATGATGGGAATATTGCCTGTGATTGATGCTGTGAAGAGGAACAGGTTGAGATGGTTTGGTCATGTGTTGAGGAAGGATGAAAGTGACTGGTTGAGAAGAGTGATGGAAATTAATGTAGAAGGAACTAGAGGACGGGGAAGACCGAGAAAGACTTTGCTGAAGACGGTGGAAGAAGAATGCGGGCAAGGGGGTTAACAAGGAGAGATGCAGAAAATAGGGCAAAATGGAGAAGATTGTCATGGGGACCGCAAGGCTAACCCCCGCTCTAGCAGGGAAAATGGCCTTAAAATGCATGTTGTTGTGTTGTTGTTGGTCACTCTGGATGAGCTCCAGAGATCCTGTGTGGAGATGGGAGAAACTTCCAGAAGGACAACCATCACTGTGACACTCCACCGATCTGGGCTTTCTGGCGGAGTGGCCAGACGGAAGCCAATATACTGGCCGTCTCCGATCCTGGTACTTGTAACGCTCCTTTGCAGGGGGGATTGATCAGGGTTATTGGTCCAGGTATTAGCCGAATACCTTTATCAATCCCTCCACAAAACAGGGAGACAGGTACCGCTCGAATCCCGGGCAAGATGGTATTTTGCCGAGCGGTTTAGCAGTCCGGAATCCGAGCCGTTAGCAAAGACTAACCCGATTGCGAAGCGGTTCGGCCAAAAATCGTGCCACAGGTGCTCAATCGAAAGAAGGGACGAAAGCGATTGGATGAGAAAGAAGAAACCAAAGGTAAGAAGGAACAGATATTTATTATTAATTATGTACAAAACCCAAAGGAAGAGAAGAAATCAAAGTAATATACAGGAAAAGAACAGAAGACACAGTGCAATTCTTTAACTTATACAGCTTAACTTATCCCCAGGACAAGACGAACAGAACAAACTCACGTACACAAAAGGGGATTCTCAGGCAGAAATGGCTGGCTGGAAGGAGAAGGTTCAGGTGGGACACAGGGCAGGAAGGTCCGGGCAAAATGCGCAGCAAAGATGTCCGCTCCAGGTTCGCAGTTCGGAAGCGAACAACCGGCGGCTCCACACGGCAGGGCTTTCTGCAGCAGCAGGTATCTCCTTAATCGCCGCACCTCCTTGATGGGTACGGATTCGGAAAATGCCACAAAATGCCACAAATGAAAATGCGCCTCCCTCCACAGAACAGCAATTCATGCTCCCTCACTCATCTGCGGTGGGGGCTTTGCGCAACGGGTTTTATAACCCCGCCCTTGGAACCCTCGCGAACCTGCCAGATCTTTCACTCCACGCCCTCTCAAGCCAAACCCACTGATTCCTGGTTGGTCGTAAGGGCTGGCTGACCCCATATCTGATGACGATGAGGTGCCACGCCCCCCTTCTTCTCCGAAATGAGCACAGGGGCAATGAAGGTTTGGAGCAAGCGGTAAGGCGGCTGCGGCTGGCAGAGGCGCTTTGGGGAAATTGAAAAGGGGGCCTATCTTATTTGTTTGATGCAACGCAGATTCAACTATTGGAAACACAGAATAATGAAATAACTATAGAGAGGTCCTACGATTTGCTACGTGTTGCAAAGTGGACTAACTAAGGTGCGATTATTTCATTTAACAGCCAATTAAGGGGAAATGTACCCACGGGTTATTTATAAGGAAATTTAATCCTAAATTTACATGTGAAGGTTCTAAAAACCGCAACAATATATATATATATATATATGTATGTATATATATATATGTATATATATATATATATATATATATATATATATATATATATATATATATATATATATATATATATATATATATGTCGGAATGGGACTTAGAACTTGGGACTCAGAAGACTCAGAGAAAGGAGCAACGGATATATTTATTAGAACTCGTTACACAAGCTTGCGGAAAGCAGGATGTCGCAGGAGGCTCACACAAAATGACCACCACTACAACAAGATGCTCTGAAATAATTCGATTTAAACTTGCTATATATAAAGAATATAGGGTGTGGCTTTAGCTCACAAGATACAGAGAAAGAATGGGCTCATTGGTCCTCCCACCATCAGTCCCATCCTGTTGTTCAGTTAGTTAAAGGAAGTTCATCCAAGGCCACTCATGGGTTAGCTCAGATAAGGAGATAGTCAGCAATATGTGGCAACATGTTTACAACTTTCTGTATAGAGACCTTGGTTGGGGAAGTACAAAGGGAGTGGACACTCATAAATGTGTCAGCCTACAGGATATTGGCAAAGTCATATGGGAGGCTGAGAGATAGCAGCTGCAACCAAGGCCAAAGAGGGGAACTAAGAGATTATGCCAACACGGGGCAAGAGCTCACAAGCACAGAACTCCTTATTAGGGTATTACACATCCTCAATGCACAAGAAAGGAAGGACTAAGTATTATAAAAGAATACAGCAATCAGTCAAAACAAAACATATAATTGGTTATACTTGGTAATTGGTAGAGCAGCAACAATTAACAAAGGGGGAGGGGCATAACAGCTCCCTACATACCGCCCTTTTGGATCTAAGATACAACGTTATCTACGAGCCAATCAAAGGCCTTTATTTCAAACCTCAAACAAAGCAGAAACAAAACAAATCAGGAAAGTCATTCAACATATCACGCGAAGGCAGCCCAGTGAGCATGTAGTGCCCAAAGCACTCCACATCGCACCCAGCAGGATGATTCGCGTCTGTATGTGAGTAGCAATGTAAGTCCGTAAAGACAGGGTGATCAAATGGCATGTAAAATCCTCCGAGAGTATTGAAATAGGCAGTGTCACTAAACATACCACGCGAATACAGCCCAGTGAGCATGTCCCGCACCCAAAGTACCACACATCGCACTCAGCAGGATGATCCGCGGGTATGTGGGTGTATGCGGGTGTATGTGGGTGTATGATGTAAGTCAGGTGCAGATGGGTGTATGATGTGAGACCGTAGAGGCATGAAGATCGAATAGCGTGTCAGATCCACAACGAAGACCTCTGGTTCAGCCGGGGTCCACACCCAGGAGGATCTCCCGACCCACCCTTGGTGCACAGAGGTGCGGCCAGGACTCCCCCCCGACTGGAGCTCGCCCAAGCTTACCCAGGTGAAATCCTTGTAGATCTTCAGCGCTCAATCGATATTCATGTTCATGAGGTCTCTTATATGCTGGTGATCTGGGGAAGACACAATGTCATCAGTATCAGGTGGCTTAAACCTATGGCCAAAAAACAAAGCATAACGGTCCAAAGGAGGGAGAGAAACTTCCTTTGGGTCAAAGTCGAGATCGTCCGAGGCGATGCTGCTTCCACCGCCGTTATCCATGGACGAATCTTCAAGACAATCAGATTCGGAACTCAGAGTATCTCCAATGTTGAGTTCCTCACCATCCAGACTCGGGTTTGCAGTTGGGTCCAAATCCAGGATTGGGTCAGTGACGTTTGACTCACTGTGAGCTTGTGAGACATAAAGGTGAGCTCGTGAAACATAAAGAGGCAAAGCCTGCATTGAGACATAATCATCAGTCGGGGACCCTTGCAAGTGGCCCACATCATCATTAGTAACATTATTCTCAGGTGGCGTAGGCCTGCGGCGTAGGAGGCCAGCAACAGTCATAGCCTTACACATCGAGAAAAACTGAGAGGTCTGCCTTAGGTACTCGTTGGCGTCTGCATGCGACATGTTGGGGTCCAGAGTAATCGGTGTCCTGGCAGCCTGAAATGCTCTGAGGTCCGCAACTGTGTAATCAAAATCATTATCGGTAATATCAATAATGGAAGAACAATCTTCGGAAGCGGAGATCTCATTGTCGCGGCCCAGTGACTCGTTCGGGTCGTCATTCCAGGATCCGCGATCTGCAGTCACGTCGACGGCAGGAGTGTCATCCGGACCCACGGTCAGCTTGTCGGTCCTCACCATGGCCTTTTCTGGTGTCGTCTTCAGTGTCCATCCTGTGGTAAACTTTCTCACACACGCGAGGACTAAAGCCTTGATTAGTACACAACAAACCACGATTCCAAGGACTATTGCCAAGGCGGTCAATATCCACTTTACTATCGTACCCGTCCATCCTTTAAACCAGTCAGTAAGCCACTGGTGGGAGGCTTCCCGATCCATTCGATCCCTTGTCAATATATGAGCACTTTCTCTTAACCTTATAATAGCAGCACTGACCCCTTGTGAAGGATCAGGAATAAAAGTACAACATCTACCCTCAATTATCCCACATACCCCTCCTCGTTCTGCCAGTAGCATATCTAACGCAACCCTATTTTGCATAACCATTGTACGCAGGTGGACAACCGTGTCCAACATTTCGTCATGTGCTGTAGCGGTGTCGTTGGCCACCTGTTCTAAGATTAACGCAATTTTGTCAATGCGGTAACTGTTCATGACCGTCCCAGCCCATGGGAAGAAGAAACTAACGGCTTTCTCCCAATCAGCGCCGTGTAAGATGGTGGTGTCGTCGTCGTGCCAATAGGTGCTTCGTTGTGTCCTTATGAGTGCAGTGGTATTATGCAAGTGTTGTCGCATTTCCATCTCTGGGAAAACTGATCCTAAATAGCAAATTCCTCCCCAATTATCAAGTAAATATGGGTAAGCTTTATTCCCGCATACAAACATGGTCCCGTGCGGAGCCACTAAATGGGTGGTCATGCAAGTGCGAAGGTCTGGGATAGTGTTTGTTCCGTTTTCCCCTTCCCATGCCAACTGGAGGTGTGTGAGGTTATGTAGGGGCGAACTTGTAACATTCACTAACAGCCTGTGTTTCCCTTCCCTAGGGTCCGCGAGGAGGGTATCTCTACACACGGATTTGCCTACCATTATTTGGCCCTTTCCTTCTAAGCAAAGGGCCCCCCTGGTCCGTGTTACCATCGGCATGTTGTGTCCTATCCTTTGGTTGGCGGCTTTTCCTGCCGCCTCGTCCGCCCTTGCATTGCCCCGAGCAACGTCAGTGTCCGCCCTTTGATGGCCGCGACATTTGATCACCGCAATAGCGCGGGGAAGCAAAATGCTTTGGAGTAGCCCTTCCACTCCTACCATGCGCACCACAGTCCATATCCACCACAATTTACCTGTACCCTCTACCTATTTTAAACTACTATCCACGGGTATTCGTGAAGGGGGTCCATCTTTCCCAACCACTCCCTTCGCACCAGCCACTCCACGTTGTCCATAAACCTCTGAGACACACACACAACCTGTCCATTTCACAGTGAGGTGGGGTGCAGATCAATTCTGAAATAACAAAGAGGGTTTTGTCTGAAATTCGTCTCATGAAAACCCATCCAAGAGTCCAGTGTGACAGACAGACAGACACAGACACTGTGACACACAGAAAACCCCAGGTACACATTCAAACCAGCTTGTCCCCAGATCCACAAATGTTCACTTTCTCCCATTACAATCCCCTTAATTCATTCCCTGTGCAAATTAAACCGACAGTTCAACCCAAGGTCGCAGCACGAGTCGGGCCTGGTGTGGGAGTGAACCAGATAAGACTTTGGCTGAAATGTCTGCTGCCCCGGCCAAGCCTGTTTATTAGATTAAAGGAAACGCATTTTAAATGCAGTGAATTTTTTTCTAAAAATGGCAAAATGAAATTGGACGTAGCTTTTTAAAGCACTTTTGACAATTTCCACTTTGGACTTTTGGTCCAACCACCACTTTTGGTTTTGGTCAAACTTTTGACTTTGTCCAATTTCCAGCTAACGTTAACCTTTAATTTAAACCAAATTGCAACTGAAGTTGCTTTCCTGAACCCAGGCAGTTACATACATCCCTGCTCACGCCACACAAGATGACAGGTGATCCACTTTCAACAGATACCACACTACACAGAAACCCTTGGCAATGCAACAACCAAACTCCCAAAACAACAACAACAAAACATCCAATCCACCTCAATGGCTCACTTAGCAGCTCATTGTGTCCCTGTCTATCTCTTCTTGCATCTACACTGTTCACAGCAAGTCCAATTCATCCATCAAGCCACAACATATACCCAGAGTATATGTAACAACCACTCAAACTTAATCCAGCTGCACATACCGTTTTCCCAAAAACTCACAGGGCAGTCCAAATCCAGACCAGTCATGCATTTACATGTAAATATTAGGTATAGTATCTAAAATTAAACAAATGGTCGACTTGCGGCTCACAGATGAAAAGCTTGTATCTTTAAGATTGATCTAAGCTTCCAACATTTCAAATCGTCACTTGAAACATCAGCTTATATCAAAATACTTGCTCATTCCTGGAATCGCACGTTCAACCCTTTGTGTCATGACACAATATCTATTTAAATAACTATTTTCCATTTATACATTCATAGAAATGTTAGCGTCGGTCACAATCCACATGGATTGTAGCTGTCAGCGAGCGAGCCATCCATTCCATACAAGTTATTTCACACAACCATTCTCCATACACCTGGGTTTGCACACCTGTGCCCACACACTGACTCCAGGCTTCTTCATTCAATACAATGCACTCACCCACACTCACAATACTCTGCTCAATAGACAATACTCTTCTACACACACACACAGCATCATTTGATCTAACTACTCCCTTCTGAAACTTGCGCTTTGCAGTCGCCCCTTATATTATTGCGCTCCCCCATCACTACAATCCACCAACGTGCCCCACCACAGGCATCATGCCACCACTCAGCCCCACAGCCACCCATGGCAACTGGAAGCGACACTGACACTCCGACATTGATACCTGCTCCATCTACAACACATATTTACACAACAACATCAAACTCAACTTCAACTCGGAGCACACTGACATCATCTCCCATTTTCCCCGTCCCATATGCACTAGACTATAGGAATTAAAATTAAAATTGAACATAAATCCACAACAACTTAAATCAACGTAAAACCCAGCGGTTTTATCAACAGCCCAGCCACTTTCCTTGTTCGCTCTCCTTCTGTGGAACTGTAACCTTCAACCACACGAGCCCTTTATCACTTTGCACTTCCAACAACCTTCTTCACACTTCCTCCCGAACCCCTTTTGGCATTGGCCAGCATCCCAATGCTCTTAAACAACAGATTCAACAACATCCAATAAGTGAATTCATTTCCCCAGAACTCATTCCCCTGCTCAGGAGCCACTTTGTTGTCTTTTCTCTGCCAGTAATACAAACCGAAGCACACCTTTGTCTGCACATGTACTTTAACCATGATTATATGAGACCCAACACCAGGACTGCTCCCTGGAGCTGTCATAACTCGCCTTCACACCCCATCCAACCACATATCTCACTCAACCTTGCCAAAATCCAATCTATTTACCTTTGTTGCACACAACATCTGTCCCCCATTGCCCATCAAAAGTGCCCACTCCACAACCCACAATTTTCTCAGGGTACACACCTGTCTTTACTGTCGAAATCCATGTTTCAGAAATATAACTCCATGGCCTGCTAGACAGCCAGACAGACACAACAATGAAACTATAACCTCCATTCTCCTTCCATGGTGAGTTTGTAACCCCAATTTGTCTTGTCAATTTGTTCCATATTATTCCCATATTTTCCTATTCCCCTTCCAATGGAAAGTAAATCATGGAAGTAAGTTACCAAAAGAACTCCCCTCCAGGCCAAAGGTGTGTATTTCACACCTCTACAGCATTTCACACCATGACATAATTTTAATCCTTCTCATTACACAGCTCATTGGCTCCCATGTCCTGTCAAGCAATGTGCAGCTTCACAATGTGCTACATCCTTCAGATGGACGTTAAAATAGACATTCCCAGCATGGATTTCAATATTTATCCAATAGCCAATGTTAAATTCAATCCCACCTGCCCAATAGCTATTATGAATCCCAATATCCCAATATAAATTGTTTCAACTCGACTTTCAACCAATTTTACCGCCAACAAACCACCATTAACCTACCTCCCCCTGTTATTTATTTATTTTTCGTAAATAAACAAATAAACAAGCAAATAACCTAGTCTGTTTATTGAAAATAAAAAGTTCCCATATGTCTTTCCCTGTAACACTCACCACGGGTGTGCACTCCCGCAAATACCCCCACTCGCGTGCTCCGATGTGCCCCCTCGCACACTTGCCACAACATAAAACTCCCATTTACTGGATTAAACCTTGGCCCTCCGTGGAATCGCACCACAGACTTACGATCAGACAAACAGGCAGACACGTCTTTCCTACATGACATCATACATTGGGACCTTGTCAGTCGGATCACAGGCCACAGGAGAAATATTCTATTTTTAGCTTACATAAACCTCCAACCTACTCTCCAACACCGTCAGGTTGGAGAAAATATCCGAGTAAGTGTTTCTACGCCCCCTTAACTATTTCTAAGCTTTCTATGCAACCTTTTAAAACTCACAATAGTTCAATTTCAGCAAGATTTTCTTTACTATTTTCCCACGTCATTCATGCCTAATACACCTCACACATCCATACATACAGCACAAGTAGCCAATACCAATCGACATTGCATAATTCTGCAGGCAATACAAGAAACCCTTTCATACGTCAATGACACACACACACAATGGACACAAATACATACTTCAATGACAGACATCCATATATACATTTATTCATTCATTCATATACCAATGAGTCTCTCAGACGTCGCGCGAACACCGGATCGACTCCAACCATGCACCTCCAACAGCCACTCCCCTGCCAACCTAGGCAACGCATTTTAAATCATGCGTTTCCCTATACATTCTCCATACCACGTGACTGACAAACCGGCTCGCATTTCAAACCACTGCGCACATTCAGCAGTGTGAACAGTCGCAAAAATTCACAGCACAACGACCTGAGTGGGTCGTGTACAACGCCTTATGTCTCAATCATTCAAAAGAAAGGGGATTCTTAGACCGGGGTGGAAAGGGTGAGTTGGGGTGAAAAGGGTGGGGCAGGGAGGGTGGTGTTGCCTGGAACCCTGGGACAGAGCTCAGGGCTGGGAGGGTAGGGGTTTGGTATCTGCCTGACCCTCCCACGGGGACTTGACTTTCAACGAGCGGCATCAGTCACTCGTTAGCCTGCCTCTCTATTTCCTTAACCACTTCATCCTGCATTTTATTCACCTGTTTCCTCAGGCCCTTGAGTTTTAATACCTCACTGGCCAGGCTGGCCTGTTTCGATCTTGCCTGTCACTTCATCGCTTCTTCCTTCCACCAACCAAAGACTTTCCAATAGTCAGGTGGGAAGTGTTTCGTGTCCTGTTCTAACTTTTCTAATGCCCCATACAACACGTCCAATTTTTCCAGCGCAAAAGACCCTCCTTCGGGCCATGGTTCACCTAGATCCTTAGTCAGCGCAACCCATGACTTCCCTGGTCTCGCAGCATCATAGCCATACCTCCGAAACATGAAAAATGCTGGGGTATTTCTGAGAGGTTCACCTGCCTTTACAGTCTTATTACCCATCCTGTTCCCCATCCTAGGAAAATTTTAGTTTACCGACGTAGCCTTGTACCCGTGAGGTTTGCCCGCCTCGCGAGGTACGGCCTTCTACCTAACTCTTGAGAGACTCGTAGCCTTGTACCCGTGAGGTTCGCCCGCCTCGCGAGGTACGGCCTTCTACCTAACTCTTGAGAGACTCGTAGCCTTGTACCCGTGAGGTTCGCCCGCCTCGCGAGGTACGGCCTTCTACCTAGCTCTTGAGAGACTCGTAGCCTTGTACCCGTGAGGTTCGCCCGCCTCGCGAGGTACAGCCGTCTAACCTACCCTTACTGTACTCTCCTGGCGTCCTACGCCCGTGTAATACTTCTAACCTTACTTATAATTCCAACGTATCCCGGGTAGGCCTCGGATCGGGACGCCGCCCTTATCCTTACCCTCACAACCCAGAGATCTATTACCCCTTACCCTCAGGCGCCCAACGTGGGGCACTTCCCCTTACGTAACGTTACCCTAACGAGTCCATAAACAGTCAGTTGCTCCGGGACCCAAGCGGTCCGTATTTAAATTTAGGTTCGTGGATCAGGTTCGAGCAGGGAACGGAACAAACGGCACCCGAGCAAGAGAGTGGGTTACAATTTGGGCTGACCCCCAGGCTGTAAAGAAAAAACAAAAGAAAACCACAGCTCACCTGACCCGGATCAATTGCCAGCTGGTCTCACCACTCACTTGCCTGGGACTGCGTCCCGGACTGCACAGACTGATCCCACCACTGCCACCACTTGTCGGAATGGGACTTAGAACTTGGGACTCAGAAGACTCAGAGAAAGGAGCAACGGATATATTTATTAGAACTCGTTACACAAGCTTGCGGAAAGCAGGATGTCGCAGGAGGCTCACACAAAATGACCAACACTACAACAAGATGCTCTGAAATAATTCGATTTAAACTTGCTATATATAAAGAATATAGGGTGTGGCTTTAGCTCACAAGATACAGAGAAAGAATGGGCTCATTGGTCCTCCCACCATCAGTCCCATCCTGTTGTTCAGTTAGTTAAAGGAAGTTCATCCAAGGCCACTCATGGGTTAGCTCAGATAAGGAGATGGTCAGCAATATGTGGCAACATGTTTACAACTTTCTGTATAGAGACCTTGGTTGGGGAAGTACAAAGGGAGTGGACACTCATAAATGTGTCAGCCCACAGGATATTGGCAAAGTCATATGGGAGGCTGAGAGATAGCAGCTGCAACCAAGGCCAAAGAGGGGAACTAAGAGATTATGCCAACACGGGGCAAGAGCTCACAAGCACAGAACTCCTTATTAGGGTATTACACATCCTCAATGCACAAGAAAGGAAGGACTAAGTATTATAAAAGAATACAGCAATCAGTCAAAACAAAACATATAATTGGTTATACTTGGTAATTGGTAGAGCAGCAACAATTAACAAAGGGGGAGGGGCATAACAGCTCCCTACATATATATATATATATATATATATATATATATATATTTATATATATATATATATATATATATATATATATATATATATATATATATATATATATATATATATTGTTGTGGATATGAGAATGGTTTTTTTGTTGTTGTTGTTGTAGTGTAAATTGTTGTAAAGAATCGCCCTCCTTACTCCAGTATTGTATAAAGATCAAAGGGCGTTCCCGTAGTTAGTTCCATAAAGCCTACATGAAGGACACCATAATATCCCTGTTCAGTAGTTTATTTCCTTATTATGTGTATTAGGGTAAGGCCTTGTCTTCCATTAAGATGACACTCCATTGCACCAAGCGAAATAAGATAGAGCCCCCTTCATTTCCATTCCCAAACCCTCCATTTCCAACTGCGTCATTGCCAAGCCTCAATTGCCAGCTACATCCCCTCCAAGCCTCAATTACCAACTGCACTGGGCAGTTTGTCAGGTTTGCTACAGCTGTGGGTTGTTGGTTTCGCCCCAAAACTGCCATTAAGCATGTGCTCAGCTCGGGGAAGAAGGGCGTGCCCGCTCATCGTCATCAAGGGTGGAGTCAGAGGGCCTGTGCCCACCAATCAGGGCCGAAGCGAGCTCACCGAGGGGCGTGTCCTGAAGGCCGGCGGCTTGATCGCCTGAGGCGCTATAAAAGCGCGCGCGCAAGAGCCGAGTAGTGGTTGGACAGAGAGACGTGTAGGTGGTTGGACAGAGAGACATGCAGGTGGTTGGACAGAGAGACGTGCAGGTGGTTGGACAGAGAGACATGCAAGTTGGACCAAGCAAGGAAGTTGTGGTTGGACCAAGCAAGAAAGAAAGGAGTGGTTGGACCAAGCAAGAGAGAAAGGAGTGGTTGGACTAAGCAAGAGAGTTGAGTTGAAGAGAGTTGAGTTGAGACCAGAGTTGAGTAAGGGATCCCTGAAGGAGCAGCTTCAGCCACCGCAGCTTCAGCCACAGCAGCAGCCACAGCACCTTCAGCCACAGCAGCAGCCACAGCAGCTTCGGGGCCTTGAAGGCAGTTTTCGAACGGGGCCGCGAAGGAACGGCGGCTGCTAAACGCGCCGATCGAGAAAGGGCGGCGGCTGCTAATCCCCGACCCGACCGTGCTGCGGGTCCAGCTGAACCTTCCTCCCCCTCCAGCCATCCACCTCCTGCCATTCCTATCATCATTCCCCGCGTGAGTCTGTCTTTTGTTTGTTCTGTCCTGGGTATTAAGTTAAGCCAGTATAGTTAAGCTAAGTTTCGCTGTGTCGCCTTGCCTCTTCTGTAAATTATTTTATTATCTTTCCTTCTCCTTGGTTTTTTGGGGCCTGTAAATAGCAAATAAATTATATTCGTATTCCCTATTTCTCCTTCTGCTTCTTCTTCACATCCGTGTCACCTTAGTCTTTTCCCCATTGAATATCTGTGGCGCGATTCGGCCAACGTTCAGGAATCGGGTTAGTCGGGGTAACTGTTAGGGCCGCGGTGCCATCCGCTCGGTAAAACAACATCTTATCTGCGGTCTGTAGCAATTGGTGTCGGGAGCGAGATTGGACCCGAAGCGCGCTTAACGCACTCAAAATTACGAGCTGCTGAAATTTGTTTTGTTTTAAGAAAAACCAGAATTTTGAAGTCGTGCCATGGATAGTCAAGGCGACGGGATGCCGGTGGGAGAAATAGATGGGGTAGAATCGACCCAGGACCTCGGGGAAATGTATGTGGAGGAAAGCGAGGAGGAGAACAATGGCAATGTGGTAGAGGAGGTTTCAGGCGCACAAAATGGCGCTCTCGCGCATGTGGTTACGGCGGCGCCAAATGTCGCCGCGGCCGCGACCGTAGCAGCGCCGCCGATGGACTGGGGCCTATTCATGCTGCAAATGCGGGCCCTCATGGAAGAGAACAGGGGTACTAGTGAGCAATTAAGAGACGGGTTAAACAATATGGGAAATAAATTTGAGGGTTTAGACAAGAAATTTGAGAATAAATTTGAGGGGTTAGGCAATAATTTAAAAGGGTTAGACAACGGGATAAAAGAGGTGAGGAATGGGTTAATGGGGTTGGAAAATACAATGGACGACAAATTGCGGGAAGTAGGGGAGCAATCCGCCCGGGAAATCAAACGGATGGGGAACCAGATAGAGGAGGTGAAAATCGGGCTAGAAGGTAAATTGGATGCTCAGAGGGATGAATTAGAACAAATGAGGGTGGCATCTACTAAAGAGATGGAGGGGATGAAGGAGGAGATACGACGAGGTGTAAGCGAGGAGGTCTCGGGGGTACGCGAGGAGGTAAAGCGAGGTGTGAAGCGTATGGAGAAAGAGGTGAGGAATAATACGGCTAGGTTGCAGGGGGGCATAGAGGGCCTGAAGCAGGAGGTGGAACAGCTGACGGTGGGACAGACGGAGTTAGTGGAGCAGGTACAAAGGAACACTGCGGTACTAGGAGGGTTAAAAGCGACACAAAAAGACATTAAGAACGAATTAATAGCGACACAGAAGGAATGTCAGATGGTACGTGAGGGACTGACAACGAGGTTGGATGAGGTGACAGAAGTAATGGAGACAAAGGACCGGGAGGTGAGGACGCACATAGAAACGGTCAAGGTAGCCTTAGAGGACGAAATTGAGGAGACTCACCGGGAAATAAAAGAGGTGAAGGAAAAATTAGAGAAGGTGGAAGAGGGGGTGAGTGAAATTAAGAAGAGACGGACGGAAACTAAGAGGGAGATAAAGGAGGAAGTAATGGAATATGTACAATGTCGGTGCTCAAATCGTGATGGTGTGCTCGCTAACCAAATAAAGAGTTTGCAGGTGGCGAAGGAGGTGCGGAGACGAGGTGCCAAGGTGAGTGGCGATATACGTGGAAAGGTATATGATGTGAGGGGAGCTTCAGTCGGCTTGAGGGTTGCTTTGGACCCGGGTGTTCGTGAGAGGCCGTTGGTGAAGTGTGCGAAAGAGGAGGTGTGCGAGAATGTCGGACTCTGGGGTGTGTGAGGAAAAAGTGCGCGCCAAGGAGTGAGTGTGCTGTCGAGTGTGAGTTGGTCGTAGCGCGTGTGCGAGGGGGCACATGGAAGCGCGGAGTGGGGAGTGTTACAGAGGATGTAACGAGAGAGTGTACACCTGTGGTGAGTGTTACGGAGGAAGTAACGGGAGAGTGTGCACAAGAGTGTGCGCGAGAAAGGTGTGTAATGGACGGGTGCATGAGGAAAGAGTGCGCTGTCAAGAGTAAGGGAGAATGCACGCCTGTGGTGAGTGTTACAGAGGGTGTAACGGGAGAGTGTGCGCAAGAGTGTGCGTGAGAAAGGTGTGTAATGGACGGGTGCATGAGGAAAGAGTGCGCTGTCGAGAGTAAGGGTGAATGCGCGACCGAGAGTGGAGGTGAGAGTAGTGAGAGTGACACGGAGCGGGAGTTGGTTGTGGCAGGTGAGCGAGGATGTACACCTGGAATGGAAGGATGCACACCTGGAATGGTAGAGCACGTATGGGAATGCACGCTGGAGTTGGTGGTGAGGCATGTGGTTGGGTGTGCAAGTGAGAGCACACCTGTGGTTGTCACAGAGGAGGTGACCGAGGAGGGGGCACGAAGAGGTGTGTTGGTGAGGTGTGCGAACGACGAGTGTGTGCAAAGGTGTGTGGTGGTCAGGTGTGTGACCAAGTCTGTGAGCAAAAGAACGAGTGCAATAACGAAGTACGCGGGGTGTATGAGCGGCGTTGGAGCACCGAGCTCTGTGAGGGTGAAAGGGGTAGCGTATGCGTGTGAGCATGCAGGTGAAGCATCGACGGTAACCGGGTTAGCGGTTAGAGCGACGTATAGCCGAATCGGGCCCTCGGTGCGCGCCAGGCAGCTTCGCGTGCCGCGAGGACCAGCGGGGATCCGAACCACGGCGGTTTCGAAAGAACCGCCGTACGCGATCCACGCTGGGCCTCGCTCGGAACGGCCGCGTCCGTGCTCCACTAGGCGGAGCGGGCAGCCCGATAGGAAGGGTCGTCATGGCGACCCCCTTTTGTTGAGGCGTTCCGGCAGGTCGATATCGGGCCATTGGACGGCTCTGTGCCGAGATGGTGCGTGGGATCTCGGCCCGGGTAAGCCCCCGTCCTTGCACCGAATGTCGGACACATCCAGCCGCCGGCACCAAGCAACCCGCATTCATTGCTCGGCCGTGCGAAGCCGGGCTGTAGAAGTGAATTGGCGCACCGAGAGGCACTAGTAAGTAGACTGTGATGATGAGGATAGTGTTTTGGCCCCGAAATTAGAAAAACAAAATTTGATGATTGGCAAAGGATTGGCAGAGTGATGATTGGCAGAGGATTGGCAGATGATTGGCAAATTTTTGATTTGTTGAATTTGGACGAGCAAAATTTATAGTGAGAGATACCCGATGTGATGGGATGGCAACTCTGCCATCTCTCACAGCGGGGGCAAAGGAGCACTAGATTTATGGGGTTTGGCAGTGAAAACTAGCCCGGGAGGGTTAGGATATAATGATAGGGATCTAGAGAAGATGACCTTAGGTAACGTTAAGATTAGGTAGTGACAATGATACCTGTAGTGGGGACGCAGGTAGATTAGAGTGGATGATAATGACGTGGTATGTGCTTAGTTTAAAGGGAAGACGGGGAGCACGAAGTTAGCAGGGCAACAGGTAGATTAGATGATGCCGTGTGTGAGGAACAGGTGTGATTGCACAGGTGTGCAACTGAACAGGTGTGTGGAGCAGTGTATGAGTGAGTGATGGTGATGTGTGTTGTGTTGACCAAATGGTCCAGGAAGGAAGAAGGGTGCAGGTGGCACCAGGAGATTGCACAGGTGTGCAACTGCAGGTGTATGGAGAACAGGTGTATGGAATAAATGGTCTGGAGTATATGGAGTATTGGAATGGATGGTCGTGGAGTGAGTATGATGGAAACTGTGGAGTGGAGAGGATGGTGCGGAGGTGTGAGTGGGGGAAGAGTGGACCCCCATCATGAATACCCGGGGAGGGTAGTTTAAGTGTTAGGTAGAGGGTATAGGTAAATTGTGGTTGGATATTGGCATCTGTGGTGCGTGGTGGAAGAATGGTATTTGGATGGGTGCATTAGTGTTGTGGAAATGGCTGGGCGTGTAGCCTGTTAGTGTGTGTAGTTGGTTGAGCACTCCACCACTGTGAGGATGTCGGCCAGGTGAGGCCGCAGGTGGGCTCTGGGAGCCGGTAGAGTTGTTGTGGATGGGGCCCGAGGATGCGGAGGACGGACCCGGGTAGCCCAGTGCCAGAGGGCACCGAGGGGTGACAGAGCCAGGAGGGGCCTTCCCCTGTAGATAGGTTAGGTTAAGGAGCAGGTAAGCTCGGGTGGCAACTACAGTGGTGGAGGTGTGCAGGTGGGTAGACCTGCTGGGAGACCTACACGTCTCAGCCCAGAAATTGTGCAAGGGCACCGGGAGATGAATCGGGGGAGTGAGACCCCAAATTGAGAAGCACCACAGTTTGGTCAATGGGAATTTGGTTCTTAAAACCGCATAGAGTAAGTTGGCCAATGGATTGGCAGGGAAAGACCCCGGGTAGTGTAAAGTGTGTTAATGTCATTTAGAGGATAGTTAGGATGAAAATCTCCTTGCACCATCTACATCCACTCACCTGGGATGACGTACCTCTACACCATGCCAGGTTGTTTTTATTATTTTTATTGTGCAAATGTTTGGAATGTGAGACGCATCATGACGTGGGTGTGACATTGTGCTTGATGTTCCATCTCTCACTCCTTATGAGGATTGATGATGAATTGGGTGATGGCAAATTTTGGTTACAGGGATTGTGGGAACGAATTTGGTATAGGGGAAGTATGGGGAAGACGTGACAGTAGTGACGGATTTGTAATGTGTAGATTTTGTAAATATGGGGTAAGGGCAAGGGTAGAGTAGGTGACAGGGGGGGTGACGTACGGTAGGGACGAGCTTTTCTCACTTCGCTCTCTGTACGCACTTCGCCTTGCATTGCCTTGTTTGATGTGTACCCTTGTGACCTTGCCCCTCGCTCATCTGTCTTTTCCCCCCTTTTGTCTCCCACATGAGGACCTGTGCGCCACTGGGCGACGAGGGGAGCGTGCCTGAGTCAGCCATTGTGCGCCCAAACCTCTCGCAACCACAGCTGTCTGCATCAATGCACCACCTTATGGACCACATGTCTGTGGCTGAGCACCACTGATGGACCCCATGGGTTGGGGCATGGCCCCTCTGCTGGAACCGGCCATGAAGGCCCGAAATCTTGCTGGCGGTCCTTGGCCATAGGGCACCGATGCCCCACAGGTGAACCATACATAGTCGGCCCCCTGTGGGTCATAAATAAAAGAAATGGGCATGTTGGGTGCATTTTATTATTGCAAATAGGCCGGCAGCAAAGAAGATGACAACACCAGGAAAATAGCAATAGCCAGCAGAGGGAGCCAAAGAGCAAGAGACCACCAGCAGGGTTAGGGGTTGTTTGGTTGTTTTTTATTATTGAACAGTGATGACTGTGCACCGATTGGTGCTTGAGGGTGTATTGGTGCGTTTTGGGTGCTTTCATGGTGCGGTCGATGCAGAGCAGACTGTTCCCCCCCCCCCCCAGAAAGAACAATCACAGGTCCTGGGTTAGTTTTGTAAATAAAAGTAGCGTCAATTGTAAATAATGCTCCCCACCGTCAATGTATAGTTTGAAGACCATTCCGCAATTCGGTTAGCTGTGGGCATGATTCTGTTAGGCAGGGTGCAATGGAGCAGCGGGACATATTTATTTATGTTTTAAAACTGTCGCACTCAGGGTCAGGTTAAATGTAGAGGGAACTACACCTACGTGCCACACTAAAAGTTAAGGTAAGAGGCCCGGGACGTGCCTAAGAGGAGGAGGGTGCAGTGTTGTGGATATGAGAATGGTTTTTTTTTTGTTGTTGTTGTGGTGTAAATTGCTGTAAAGTATCGCCCTCCTTACTCCAGTGTTGTATAAAGATCAAAGGGCGTTCCCGTAGTTAGTTCCATAAAGCATACATGAAGGACACCATAATATCCCTGTTCAGTAGTTTATTTCCTTATTATGTGTATTAGGGTAAGGCCTTGTCTTCCATTAAGATGACACTCCATTGCACCAAGTGAAATAAGATAGAGCCCCCTTCATTCCCATTCCCAAAACCTCCATTTCCAACTGCGTCATTGCCAAGCCTCAATTGCCAGCTACATCCCCTCCAAGCCTCAATTACCAACTGCACTGGGCAGTTTGTCAGGTTTGCTACAGCTGTGGGTTGTTGGTTTCACCCCAAAACCGCTATTAAGCATGTGCTCAGCTCGGGGAAGAAGGGCGTGCCCGCCCATCATCATCAAGGGTGGAGTCAGAGGGCCTGTGCCCATCAATCAGGGCCGAAGCCTGCTCACCAAGGGGCGTGTCCTGAAGGCCGGCGGCCTGATCGCCTGAGGCGCTATAAAAGCGCGTGCGCAAGAGCCGAGTAGTGGTTGGACAGAGAGACGTGCAGGTGGTTGGACAGAGAGACGTGCAGGTGGTTGGACAGAGAGACGTGCAAGTTTGACCAAGCAAGGAAGTTGTGGTTGGACCAAGCAAGAAAGAAAGGAGTGGTTGGACCAAGCAAGAGAGAAAGGAGTGGTTGGACTAAGCAAGAGAGTTGAGTTGAAGAGAGTTGAGTTGAGACCAGAGTTGAGTAAGGGATCCCTGAAGGAGCAGCTTCAGCCACCGCAGCTTCAGCCACAGCAGCAGCCACAGCAGCCTCGGGGCCTTGACGGCAGTTTTCGAACGGGGCCGCGAAGGAACGGCGGCTGCTAAACACGCCGATCGAGAAAGTGCGGCGGCTGCTAATCCCCGACCCGACCGTGCTGCGGGTCCAGCTGAACCTTCCTCCCCCTCCAGCCATCCACCTCCTGCCATTCCTATCATCATTCCCCACGTGAGTCTGTCTTTTGTTTGTTCTGTCCTGGGTATTAAGTTAAGCCAGTATAGTTAAGCTAAGTTTCGCTGTGTCGCCTTGCCTCTTCTGTAAATTATTTTATTATCTTTCCTTCTCCTTGGTTTTTTTGGGCCTGTAAATAGCAAATAAATTATATTCGTATTCCCTATTTCTCCTTCTTCTTCTTCACATCCGTGTCGCCTTAGTCTTTTCCCCATTGAATATCTGTGGCGTGATTCGGCCAACGTTCAGGAATCGGGTTAGTCGGGGTAACTGTTAGGGCCGCGGTGCCATCCGCTCGGTAAAACAACATCTTATCCGCGGTCCATAACAATATATATATATATATATATATATATATATATATATCAGGGTTAGTCATCACTGTGTGTGCCGTTCCTCAGCTGGACATCGAACTGGATGTTTTGGTGAACGCTAAAGAGCCCTCTGTGTCCTTTGCTAAGTGGAGGTGAGCTACCGTTGGCACCATGAACCAATAATTAGAAATTATACCCAGCATCAGCCTTGCCAACACACTGTCTTGGCAAGGCTGATTCTTTGTCAAGACGATGTATGTCCATGATTAATTGATTGGTTTGAGAAAAGCCATAAACGTTACAATTTAGGAAAACGAGCAGTGTTTGTGGAAATTTATGGTTGAGACAAAAAGATTGTCAGTTTGAGAGTAACTTGTTTTTCGAATAATTAGCTGGATGTGATGGGAAATCGGTTTAATTAATGCGTCGGTTTGACTTATGATTACCCTAAAGGTGAAATTACCAAGGAATGAAACAAACATTCAATCAGCATAATGATGATTGCATGAATTAATGAAATTCACAGAGGTACACGGGTCTCATCTTTTTTCGTGGGATTCAAAACCTTGCTCAAAACAATGAATTATACACCACGTTGTGTCTGCATCACATTTGTTTGTTGTTATGCCAAATTTATTGCAATATTGTTAAACAATGCTTTTTGTTGTCCTGCCCATTCCAGATAACTTTTTTTATTTTTAATATTATTAGTAGTATTTTTTGGTATACAGCGTCAATGCTCGTGTAATAACTAAAACATTACACAGGAAAACATGTACGGACCCATAAAACATACAATAAATAAAGGGAGAAAGAGGAAAGCATACAAGCACAACAACAGTAGAGAACAGGGACATAGGTAGTTCTGCGGAAGGGAGAGGGCCAATGGGGGGTGGGGGGGGGGGGGGGGTTAGGGGGGAAAGGGATACACGGTATAAAGCAAATGAACATTACCTGGAATTTCAGGAAAGTCGTTGGAGATTGAAAGACGTTGATTTGGGGTGAATTAACGGGGGTAAAAAAGATCAAGGTTTTGGATGGCGGAAGACAAGAGATGGTGGTGAGCAGCTGTTTTAAATACCTTGAGGGAGGAGTGGGATTGAAGAGAGTGAGGGAGTTTGTTCCAGAGGTGGGAGAAAAGAGGAATGAAGGAGTGAACGTGAGCAGAGAGTCTTGATTTTGGCAGTTTCACCATAGGAGGGTTGCTTGCAGATCTTGTGTGCCCTGGAGGAATATTTGTGGGACAGAACACAGACAGAGCAGGGGGAGCAAGGCCATAGAGGCGTCCATAGAAGAAAGGAAGACCACCAACCTGCCTGCGGTGAGGGAGAGAAAGGCCTTCAGAATCAGCTGCATCGGGGGAGATTCCAATGATTCTGAAAGCTTTGGATTCAACAGCGTGAAGCCGAGCTAGGTGTGAGGGAGAAGCACCAGCTCAGAGGGGAGAGCAGTATTCGATTGAGCTGCGGATGAAAGCTTTGTATGTGGTGAAGATATCAGAAGTGCCCAGAAACTACTTCGCATGATGGAGGATGCCCAGTTGGCGACTGGCTTTGGAGGCCAGCTTGGAAATGTGGTTTTTCCAGGAAAGATCATGGCCGACAGTGAGACCCAAAAGCTTGAGTTACAGAACTTGTTGGAGAGGATTGTTCAGAAAGTAGATGGGAGGGTTTTCCAGATGGTCTTTACGGAGAGGCAAAGTGAGAGTGTGAGATTTGTTTGGATTGAAGGACACATTCCACTTGTTTTACCAGTTTGTGATATTGTCCAGGTCTGCAGAGAGTGAAGAGGCTGCAGACTGCCGATCTGAGGGTTGAGATATAGAGTGGCAGAGAGTGGAGTCATCAGCAAATAGATAGAGAGGATTTTCCAGAGAGTCGGAGAGATCATTGATGAAGACCAGAAAAAGCACAGGGCCCAGAACACTGCCTTGGGGAACTACAGCCTGGACAGGAAGGGGAGATGAGAGAAATCAATTCAGGGCCACACGTTGACTACGACCAGAGAGGAAGTCGGCAAACCATGCATGGAGATTTCCATGGATACCATAGGAGGAGCGTTTGGTGAGCAGAGCGGGGTGCCTGACCGTATCGAAGGCATGCGATACGAGTATGTCAAGGGAGAGAGCTCTCATTTTCTGTTTCGCATTGAGGGCCTCCATCCATTGTTGAGACAACAGAAGCAGCATGTCCAGAGTATCTTCAGAGCCTGTCTATGTCCAGCATGTCCAGAGTGACCTGGTCTGAACCCAAATTGATGATCAGATATTGGAGAAGAGGAAGGATTTAATATCAAAAGTGATGATGGATTCCAAGACCGTGCTGATTATTGGGAGCAGGCTGATTGGTCTGTAGTTGAAAGGATCTGTTTTTGCACCTTTTTGTGTAAAACAGTGATGTTGGCTGATTTCCAAGTAGGTAGCAGATGACCTTGAGCAAAAGAGAGGGTGAAGAGAAAACAGAGAGGGTGAGATAGAGCGGAAGAGCAGGATTTTAGGACCCGTGGGCTGATGCCATCTGGTCCAGTTGCAGAATCATATTCGAGGTTTGACAGAAACTTCTCCACCTTGTCAGGAGAGAAGGATACAGAGTCCTGGAGCAGCTGGGTTCGACTGGGTAAGGTGGGTACAGAGAGTAATGGGCTTGGGACACACGATTTTGAGGCAAACACAGAGTTGAGGCATTCAGCATTTTCACATGTCATGTCAGCTGTGTAATTGTTTGAGGTAAGGGATGGAAGGGGAACAAACACCAGAAACAGATTTGACCAGATGCCAGCAGGATTTGGAGGAGGGAGACAGGTTTGAGAGTTCAGTCCTGAGAGTCGAGAGATATTGTTTCCTGGCTATCCTAAAAGTAGACACACACTTGTTCCGAGCTTTGTGAAAGGAATTGAGATTACCTTCATTTGGATTAGTCTTCCATGAGGCAAAGGCAAGTTTGATTCATGGCAACTGCCTCACCACAAGCTTCAGTGTACCCTGGACAGGAGTAAGGGTATGACAACTGAAGACGAGATGGGATAAATCTGTGCATGAGAGAGAGCAGTTTACTTTGGGAGAATTCCCAGGATGAGTTGATGTCAGAGGCAGTAGAGATGAGAGACCAGTCCAGATGATTGATGGCTGCTTGAAGACTGTGCTTGTCAACCTTAGTGAAATGCCAGACTCGTCGACGCTGAGGAGGCTCTCTGAGAATGGCAAGAGAGATGTCCATCTTAGGAAGCAAATGATCAGATGAGTTGATTGGAGCAGACAAAGAATAGCTGACATTTGCAGGGAAGTTAGTCATAGCCAAGTCTAGAAGAGATGATGTACCATTGACTGAGATCCAGGTCGGGAAATTGACAGATTGTGTCAGTCCCAATGAGTCGCGGAAGTCCTTTGCTGATGTGCCGTGGCTGGTGTGAGAGGTACCCACACCCAGCCAGCTGGCATGATGACAGTTGAAATCGCCACATATGAGGAAGAGAGAGTTGGGATGAGTGGATAGAAGTTGGTCCATGTTATCAGACAGCAAGATGTATTGGAGTCATCACTGTTTGGTGGACCGTCGTACAGAACACATATGAACAAAAGGTGGGAGCGGAGAGGAAGCCATTGCCAGAGGTACTCCTGGGGGTGAGGTGGAGAGATGGCAGTGCAGGGAGAATGAGGAAGAGACTTTTTGACAAAAGATAGCAACCCCACCTCCAGGATGAGGCTGTCTATCATACCGGGGGAGTGAGTAACCAGGGTGAGATATTAAGGAATCAGATACATCTTGAAGGAGAAAAGTTTTTGTTAAGCCGATTTTTTTTTTTTTTTTTGTATACAAGATCGAGGCTCGTGAAAGAGCTAACATTAAACACACAGAAATACAAACCGACACATAAAACATATAACATGGGGAGCGGTAAACAAGATGGGGCGAGAGGGGGAGGAACACAAACACAACATCTGAGAGCAGGGACATCGAGAGATCAGTGGGAGGAAGAGGGCTTTGGGTAGGGGGCATGGGAAGGGGGGGGGGGGTGGGAGAGGTATGAAACATATGGACACTGCCAGGACTTCCAGGAAAGAAGTTGGAATTTCAAACAAGGTGGATCTGGGGTGAATTAGTGTGGGTAGAAAAGATCAAAGTTTTGGATGGGGAAAGATAAGAGATGGTGGGGAAAAGCTGTTTTAAAGACCTGGAGGGAGGAGTGGGATTGAAGGGAGTGTGGGAGTTTGTTCCAGAGGCGGGAGAAAAGAGGAATGAAAGAGTGAAGGTGAGCAGAGAGCTGAGATTTCGGCAGTTTAACCATCAGAGGGTTGCTGGCAGATCTTGTGCGACCTGTAGGAATATTTGGGGGACAAAGCACAGAGAGAGAGCTGGGGGAGCAAGGCCGGAGAGGAGTCGGTAGAAGACAGAAAGACCACCTACTTGTCTGCGGTGAGTGAGTGAAAGGCCCTCGGAGATAGCTTCATCACGGGAGATTCCAATGATTCTGAAAGCTTTGGTTTCAACAGCGTGAAGCCGAGCTAGATGTGAGGCAGGAGCACCAGCCCATAGGGGAGAACAGTATTCCATTGAGCTGCGGATGAAAGCCTTGTATGTGGTGAGGAGCTCAGGTGTGCCGAGGAAGGACTTCGCACGACGGAGGATGACCAGTCGGCGACTGGCTTTGCAGGCCAGCTTGTAAATGTGGTTTTCCCAAGAATGATCATGGCAGATAGTGAGACCCAAAAGCTTGAGCGACAGAACTTCTTGGAATTGTTGAGAAAGTAGCTGGGAGGGTTGTCCAGTCGATCTTTTCGGAGAGACATAGTGAGAGTGTGAGATTTGTCAGGATTGAAAGACATTTTCCACTTGTTTGACCAGTCTGTGATTTTGTCCAGGTCTTCAGAGAGTGAGGAGGCTGCAGACTGCCGATCTGAGGGAAGAGGAATGGAGCAGCAGAGAGTGGAGTCATCAGCAAAGAGATAGAGAGGATTTTCCAAAGAGTCGGAGAGATCATTGATCAAGACCAGAAAAGGGACAGGGCCCGGAACACTGCCTTGGGGAACTCCAGCCTGAACAGGAAGGGGAGATGAGAGAAATCCATTCAGGGCCACACTTTGTCTACGACCAGAGAGGTAGTCCGCAAGCCATGCATGGAGATTTCCATGGATACCATTGGAGGAGAGTTTGGTGAGCAGAGCTGGGTGCCAGACCATATCGAAGGCACGTGAAATGTCAAGGGAGAAGGCTCTGATTTCCTGTTTGGCATTGAGGACCTCCATCCATTGTTGAGACAGCAGAAGCAGCATGTCCAGAGTAGAATGACCTGGTCTGAATCCAAATTGATGATCGGAGATCAAGCCATTGGACAAGAGGAAGGATTTGATATCCAAAGCAATGATGGATTCCATGACTTTGCTGATAATTGGGAGCAGGCTGATTGGTCTGTAGTTGCAAGGATCTGTTTTTGCACCTTTTTTGTGTAAAGCGGTAATGTTTGCTGATTTCCAGGATGCTGGCAGATGACCTTGAGCAAAAGAGAGGATGACAAGAACAGAGAGAGGGTGAGATAGAGCGGCAGAACTGGATTTTAGGACCCGTGGGCTGATGCCGTCTGGTCCAGTTGCAGAATCAGATTCGAGGTTTGACAAAAACTCCTCCACCTTGTCAGGAGAGAAGGACACAGAGCCCAGGAGCAGTTGGGTTCGACTGGGTGAGGTGGGAACAGAGAGAGATGGGTTTGGGACACAAGATTTTGAGGCAAACACAGAGTTGAGGCATTCGGCTTTGTCACGTGCGGTGTCAACTGTGTAGCCATTTGAGGTAAGGGAGGATATGGAGGGGGAACAAACACCAGAAACGGATTTGACCAGATGCCACCAGGATTTGGAGGAAGAGGACAGGTTTGAGAGTTCATTCTTGAGTGTGGAGAGATAGTGCTTCCTGGCACTCCTTAGGGTAGACACACACTTGTTCCGAGCTTGGTAGAAGGAACTGAGATTGCCTTCAGTTGGATTAGCCTTCCAAGAGGCAAAGGCAAGTTGTTTCAGGGCAACTGCCTCACCACAAGATTCAGTGTGCCATGGACGGGAGGAAACGTATGACAACTGAAGACGAGATGGGATAAATCTGTGCATGAGAGAGAGCAGTTTGCTTTGGAAGAATTTCCAGGATGAGTTGATGTCAGAGGCAGTGGAGATGGGAGACCAGTCCAGATGAGGATGCGCTCTGAGAATGGCCAGAGAGATGTCCACTTTAACAAGCACATGATCAGAAAGTCTTGGTTTGTCAAGTTTAAGTCCAGATTAAGTCTGGTTTGTCAGAAGCAACCTGTTTAGAGAGACCAATCAGGTTTGAGCGAAGGCCCTGGATGTTCGAGGTCCACACCGTTAAGGAAGAGGGAGTGGAGCATCGGATACAGGACAGGACAGGGGAGGGATAGGATATGATGAGGAAGAGGAGGAGGTAGAGAGAGCTGTTGATAGTGTGTCTGAGATTGCAGAAGAGCTCGGAGAAAGGGAAGGATGAGTAGGACAAAATGTTTGATGGTGATGTGCTGAGGCACAGTAAGGCGTTGTATGAGGGGGGGCGGGGGGGGGGCAGAGCGAGGTATAAGGTTGGAGAAGGTGTTGGTATGAGTTGGAAGGGAGAGGAAGCGGGGAGGAGGCAGCTTTGAGGGGGAAGGGTGAGAGGGGAGAATTGGAGAAAAATGGAGTGTGGGGAGATATGAATGGGGGAGGGTGAGGGGGGAGTTTAGGAGGGGAGGTGCGAGGGGAGAGTTTAGGAAGGGAGGGGTGAGGGGGTAGTTTGGGAGGGATGGGTGAGGGGAGAGATTTGAAGAGGAGGGGTGAGGCGGGAGTTTAGGAGGAGACGGTGAGGCGGGAGTTTAGGAGGGGAGGGGTGAGTTCAGATTTTAGAAAGTGTTGGATGGTTCATGGAAAACGAACATTTCTTGGAAAATGAGTTTCTTGTGATTTTCAAGTGGAGATCCGTTTGAAAACGTTGGAGGAGGGGTGGAATGCAGGTGAGTTTTGGGAATGTAGAAAGGAAGAACTCCAAGATATATATATATATTTTGAAATGGAGAGATTTGATGAGCAAATTGAAAACAGCCTTTTAAAGAGGAAGAAGAAAAACGTGTTATAATATTCAGCAGAATACAACACTGCAGGGGAAAGTTTAAACATTTGTTACGTGGTCCCCTCAGTGCATACCAGGTCTCGGTGACCCCCGGACCGTGAGAGGACCTTCGCCAGCAAATAGTATTATATAGGCGCATTCGCCACGCAATCCATAGGAATTTCACCCAGGCGACAACTGATGTGCAAGTATATATTTCCAATGGTAATGATACCAAACACTTTCAAAGACACAACCACGGAGATTTTCCCCGAGCAATCAACAATACACAACCAGGCACAATCAATATTACAACCATGTGAACTCATCTACACAAACTCTAAGATGGCCATCTTAATCTTATACATTCCTCACGTGAGCCCCACTCCTGACTCCCTCCGTGGTCAATGTCTCTCCTCTCCGCACACGGGCGGTTGAACGAGCCCCGGGCGGACGTGCTCTAAACGTGCCGTCTCGGACTGGGGCCGCGGCTGCAGCGCACCTCCTTGCCAAGCCACGGGGCAAACCCAGCGCGGCGTCCAACGTGCGCGAGGCCCCAAGTGCGGACCCGTACGCGTCTTTGTAGACGGGGCAAAACCCAGCGCGGCTTTCGACGCGAGCGAGGCCCAACGTGCGGACCCGTACGCGTCTTTGTAGACGGGGCAAACTGTCCCGGACGCTTGGTTTCGTGCACGAACTCACGGTGACTGGACGTGTCAAAAGGTATTTACCGCCCAGGTAACTCCTCTCGCCAGACGTTTCGCAACGGCGCGTTTTCCGCGCAGCGTAAGGTCGATTCCACCTTCTCGTCGTCGCGGGGCGAGGAAGAAGAAAAACCTTCCTTTCCCTCGTGTCTTTTTCCTCCCTTTTCCTCACTTCCGCTTCCGGCCACTTCCGTTTCCTGCCACTCTTTCAGAAGGGCTCCTGACCCTCCAACCACAACAACTACACAACAACTTAATATACTACACACGGAAGCAAAGACCTGCATGGTAATTTACATACATTCACCTAAATATGTAACACTCCCCCCCTTCAAGAAAGAAAGTTTGAACCCAGCGAAAACTTTCTTTGCCGGCCAATTTGGAGAAACAACCAGATAACTCAACCCCCCCACATTATCAGTTCCCCCCGGGCACAGTTATCACTTAAAAATAAAGCCAGTTAAGCCACTCGATAGCACTTTTCCGGGAGGCCAAGCCGAGTATTCACTACATGGATGCCTTTAGGAACGCGGAGTTCACGGTTAGTCCGTGCAGGAAAGTTCTCTACATGGGCGCCTTGAGGAACGTGGAGTTCACGGTTAGTCCGTGCAGGAAAGTTCTCTACATGGGCGCCTTGAGGAACGTGGAGTTCACGGTTAGTCCGTGCAGGAAAGTTCACTACATGGACGCCTTTAGGAACGGCGTTCACGGTTAATTCGTGTAGGAATCTTGGCTCGGCGGCTCCGCCGCCTTCAGTGCTTCAACTTCTCAGAACGTCCCTAATAATTAGGGTGGGACCACTGGTCCCTGTAGTCCCCTGAATACCGGTCTTCTTCTCGGCCACTACTTTGCCAATTCTTCCTTCGGGAGCGGCCGTAACTCAGGGAGCCTCCATAATAATATTGACTGCGGCCACCACCAAAACTACCGCCCAGTTGTCCTCTCCTGTAGACCTCTCGACGCCTACGAAATGCCTTCCCTACTGTTATGGTCCGACCCTCCAAATCCTTGCCATTCCAATTCTTCTCTGCCTCTCTGGCGTCTTTTGTGCTGGCAAACGTGACAAAGCCGAACCCTCTTGACTGTTGCGTTTCCCAGTCTCTTACCAACCGCACTTCCACCAGCGGCCCATATCTGTTGAAGACAGAGGTCAGAACTTCTTCCTCTGTTTTGAAGTTCAGTCCCCCTACAAATAACTTGGCACTTTTGTCACCATCCCGAGCTGGTGTGGTGTTATTTTCCCTGCTGGGCTCTTTATCAACCCTCAGGTTACCATAAACTTGACCCCCGGCCAAATCATTCCCGAGAACCACAGATACACCCTCTACAGGAAACGTGGCTTGTAAACCGACGGTGACCGGTCCTGACACCAAATCGGACTCCAACTGGATGACCTGAAGGGGAGCACTAACACCGCCCCCGATCCCCTGTAAACGAACACTATCCCTCGTTGCCGTCTCCTCGGACCATGGCAAAATGCCTTCAAGCATTAAAGATTGATGGGCCCCTGTGTCTCTCAATATCCTAACCGGTCTCCGGTTAGTCGAGGCTCCATCCAGTGACACAAACCCCTCGGAAATAAATGGTTGGTAACCCTCTTGATGGCGATTTCTTACGCTAGCCATCGCATTCGGAGTTGTAATAGTCGGACTCCGCTCTGGGTTGTCCCTTTTCATGAGGTAACAACTGGACATCAAGTGTCCAGGTTTTTTGCAAAACGCGCAAGTAGGCCCGGAGGAAAAACTCGGGGTCTGCCTCGGGCCCCCCGAACTATAAGTTTGTCTTGGGCCCGCATCCCTCTGATTTCGAACCGGTGGGGTATCATAGTTGTCCCCATAATCATCTCGAGGCCGCCGCCATGTATGGTCGTTCTCCGCACCTGCTGTTCCCCACCTCCCCTGCGGAGATCTAGGCGAGGAGTTAGGTTCGTGGACCCCTATTCGGTGGGTTAAGGCATAATCATCTGCCATGGTGGCTGCGTCCCACAACTTTGGTACCTTCTTTTCCTGCAGGTACACTTTGATGTCCTCGTGGACACACTGCTGGAATTCCTCCACCAGGATCAAGTCCCGCAATGTCTCGAAGTCTTTCCCGACTCCTTTTGACTCACACCACCGATCAAACATGTTTTCTTTCACTCTGGCAAACTCCACATGGGTCTCACTCTCCCTCTTCCTGGCATTCCTGAATTTTTGCCTGTAAGCTTCCGGAACCAACTCATAGGCTTTGAGGATGTGCTTCTTCAGTACCTCATAATCTGCACATTGGTCCATTGGTAGCGCCGAATAAATTTCCTGAGCTTTCCCCACCAGCACACTTTGCACGAGTATGGTCCATGCCTCCTCCGGCCAGTTTAATTGTCGAGCCACTTTCTCAAAGTGTGGAAAAAATTTCGCGACTTCTTTTTCACTGAACGGTGGAACCAGCCTCACATGTCTGCCCACATCCCAGGTTTTCTGGTTAGGTGTCGACCCCGTCAGCAAGGGTGGTGCCTCTCCCCGTTCTCTCATTAACTCCAGCTCCTTGAATTTGATTTCTTGCTGAAGCTGCATGTCACGTTCCTTTAACTCCCTTTCCGCTTTTCTCTCCTCTGCTTCGAGGTCCCTTGCAGCTCTCCTTTCCTCTGCTTGTTCCTTTTCTCTTCTTTCCTGGAGTTCTCTTTCCACTCTCCTTTCCTCTGCTTGTTTCTCTTCTCTCCTCTCCTCTGCTTTCCTTTCTTCTTCTGCTCTTTCCTTTTCTGCTTTCCTTTCTTCTTCTGCTCTCCTTTCCTGGAGTTCTCGTTCCACTCTCCTTTCCTCTGCTTGTTTCTCTTCTCTCCTCTCTTCTGCTTTCCTTTCTTCTTCTTTTCTTTCCTTTTCTGCTTTCCTTTCTTCTTCTGCTCTTTCCTTTTCTGCTTTCCTTTCTTCTTCTGCTCTTTCCTTTTCTGCTTTCCTTTCTTCTTCTGCTCTTTCCTTTTCTGCTTTCCTTTCTTCTTCTGCTCTTTCCTTTTCTGCTTTCCTTTCTTCTTCTTTGATCCGTTCCTGGCTCCGTAATTGCAACTCCAGTTTCCGGAGCTCCACGTCTTCTGGTTCTTCGGGTAGCCACTCCCAGGCTAACTCGTCCCATGTTCCTAATCCCACCATAGATTGTATCACCGTGGCCTGCAACTCTGCCTTCCTCAAATTAGTTCGGACCTCCAAGTTAAAATGTTTGGCCAATTTCAAGAGATCCGACTTTAGCAACGCTCGGAACTGTGCCTCACTCGGGGTTACCCCAAAGTTCTGTGCCACAAACGCCATGGTGCCTATCGTTAACACCTGTTAACCTTCACCCCAAGACTTTCCCCAATTTCTCAAAAAAAAATATTACCAATTAATAATTAATTAATAAATTTTAATTACCAAAAATATTATTATTTTATTATTTTATACACTTTTAGATCCCGGACGTAGACCCAATTGCGAAACCGCAAATCGTAATTTGGACGAGCCCCCAATTCTGTTACGTGGTCCCCTCAGTGCATACCAGGTCTCGGTGACCCCCGGACCGTGAGAGGACCTTCGCCAGCAAATAGTATTATATAGGCGCATTCGCCACGCAATCCATAGGAATTTCACCCAGGCGACAACTGATGTGCAAGTATATATTTCCAATGGTAATGATACCAAACACTTTCAAAGACACAACCACGGAGATTTTCCCCGAGCAATCAACAATACACAACCAGGCACAATCAATATTACAACCATGTGAACTCATCTACACAAACTCTAAGATGGCCATCTTAATCTTATACATTCCTCACGTGAGCCCCACTCCTGACTCCCTCCGTGGTCAATGTCTCTCCTCTCCGCACACGGGCGGTTGAACGAGCCCCGGGCGGACGTGCTCTAAACGTGCCGTCTCGGACTGGGGCCGCGGCTGCAGCGCACCTCCTTGCCAAGCCACGGGGCAAACCCAGCGCGGCGTCCAACGTGCGCGAGGCCCCAAGTGCGGACCCGTACGCGTCTTTGTAGACGGGGCAAAACCCAGCGCGGCTTTCGACGCGAGCGAGGCCCAACGTGCGGACCCGTACGCGTCTTTGTAGACGGGGCAAACTGTCCCGGACGCTTGGTTTCGTGCACGAACTCACGGTGACTGGACGTGTCAAAAGGTATTTACCGCCCAGGTAACTCCTCTCGCCAGACGTTTCGCAACGGCGCGTTTTCCGCGCAGCGTAAGGTCGATTCCACCTTCTCGTCGTCGCGGGGCGAGGAAGAAGAAAAACCTTCCTTTCCCTCGTGTCTTTTTCCTCCCTTTTCCTCACTTCCGCTTCCGGCCACTTCCGTTTCCTGCCACTCTTTCAGAAGGGCTCCTGACCCTCCAACCACAACAACTACACAACAACTTAATATACTACACACGGAAGCAAAGACCTGCATGGTAATTTACATACATTCACCTAAATATGTAACACATTTTTAAACGAAACAGTGAAAATTATCTGGGAAATTCCCTGAAGTGAGGGCATGGAGGCTAAGGGGGATGAAGGATTCCAGAACAGGTTCAGAAGGAGGAACAGAAGAATAGGAGATTGACAGCCAGGCGAGCAGAGAACGAAGGAACAGGGAGATATATAAGCAATTGTGTTAGTATGGGAGGAGGGGCCTACTTTTTTAATTATTGTTTTTTTTTTTTTTTTTTGAAGGTTAGGTGAAAGTGGATCTGAGGAAAAAGGAGAAAGGTTGAAGGAAACTAGAATTGGAAAGGTATTGGCTGGAGAGGATTGAGATATGAAGGAAGGCGAGAAAATGGGCGGGGTGAGACAACACGTGGTTGCGGTTGGGGGAGGTGGAGCCACGAGGAGAGAAGGAAATTATTATTAAGACTTTTTTTGAGTTTTTTTTTTTTTGTATTAAGTCTTTGCGCTAAGACTATTGAGATTTTCTGCATCTTAAACGAGTTTCTGCAAATCAATGCATGACCAAAGCGTTCCAACACAAGTATGCCATTACTCAGATAATAATGCCAGCAGATTAGTATCTGAGGTTGGTGGACATGATGAGGAAGCTGGAGGATCCAGATCTACTGGCATTAGTTTGTGGAAATTAATTATCCCAAGGTGGCTTTCGCAAAGAATAGGTGAGTTATCGCCGGGTCGATGAAAAAGTTATAAATTTCTGTTATAATCTGCAGAATAGACTGTGTGCTGTCGGTACTGCCAATTTTCAAACTATAAATTTCTTGAACTGCCTCAATTTCCGAATTGTATCCATTTATGAACTGCATCCATTTCCGAATTGTATCCATTTACGAACTGGATCAATTTCTGAATTGTATCCATTTATGAACGGTATCAATTTCCGAATTGTATCCATTTATGAACTGCATCAATTTCCGAATTGTATCCATTTATGAACTGCATCAATTTCCGAATTGTATCCATTTATGAACTGCATCAATTTCCGAATTGTATCCATTTATGAACTGCATGAATTTCCGAATTGTATCCATTTATGAACGGTATCAATTTCCGAATTGTATCCATTTATGAACGGTATCAATTTCCGAATTGTATCCATTTATGAACTGCATCAATTTCCGAATTGTATCCATTTATGAACTGCATCAATTTCCGAATTGTATCCATTTATGAACTGCATCAATTTCCGAATTGTATCCATTTATGAACTGCATCAATTTCCGAATTGTATCCATTTATGAACTGCATCAATTTCCGAATTGTATCCATTTATGAACGGCATCAATTTCCGAATTGTATCCATTTATGAACTGCATCAATTTCCGAATTGTATCCATTTATGAACTGCATCAATTTCCGAATTGTATCCATTTATGAACTGCATCAATTTCCGAATTGTATCCATTTATGAACTGGATCAATTTCCGAAATGTATCCATTTATGAACTGGATCAATTTCCGAAATGTATCCATTTATGAACTGCATCAATTTCCGAATTGTATCCATTTATGAACTGCATCAATTTCCGAATTGTATCCATTTATTAACTGCATCAATTTCCGAATTGTATCCATTTATGAACTGCATCAATTTCCGAATTGTATCCATTTATGAACTGCATCAATTTCCGAATTGTATCCATTTATGAACTGCATCAATTTCCGAATTGTATCCATTTATGAACGGTATCAATTTCCGAATTGTATCCATTTATGAATGATATAAATGATCGAATTGTATCCATTTATGAACTGCATCAATTTCCGAATTGTATCCATTTATGAACGATATAAATGATCGAATTGTATCCATTTATGAACTGCATCAATTTCCGAATTGTATCCATTTATGAACGATATAAATGATCGAATTGTATCCATTTATGAACTGCATCAATTTCCGAATTGTATCCATTTATAAACTGGATCAATTTCCGAATTGTATCCATTTATGAACTGCATCAATTTCCGAATTGTATCCATTTATGAACTGCATCAATTTCCGAATTGTAACCATTTATGAACTGCATCAATTTCCGAATTGTATCCATTTATGAACTGCATCAATTTCCGAATTGTATCGATTTATGAACGATATAAATTATCGAATTGTATCCATTTATGAACGGCATCAATTTCCGAATTGTATACATTTATGAACGGCATCAATTTCCGAATTGTATCCATTTATGAACGGTTTCAATTTCCGAACTGCATCCATTTCCGAATTGTATCCATTTATGAACGGTATCAATTATAGAATTGTATCCATTTATGAACTGCATCCATTTCCGAATTGTATCCATTTACGAACTGCATCAATTTCCGAATTGTATCCATTTACGAACTGGATCAATTTCCGAATTGTATCCATTTATGAACGGTATCAATTATCGAATTGTATCCATTTATGAACTGCATCCATTTCCGAATTGTATCCATTTACGAACTGGATCAATTTCCGAATTGTATCCATTTATGAACGGTATCAATTATCGAATTGTATCCATTTATGAACTGCATCCATTTCCGAATTGTATCCATTTACGAACTGGATCAATTTCCGAATTGTATCCATTTATGAACGGTATCAATTATCGAAATGTATCCATTTATGAACGGTATCAATTTCCGAATTGTATCCATTTATGAACTGCATCAATTTCCGAATTGTATCCATTTATGAACTGCATCAATTTCCGAATTGTATCCATTTATGAACTGCATCAATTTCCGAATTGTATCCATTTATGAACAGTATCAATTTCCAAATTGTATCTATTTATGAACTGGATCAATTTCCGAAATGTATCCATTTATGAACTGCATCAATTTCCGAATTGTATCCATTTATGAACTGCATCAATTTCCAAATTGTATCCATTTATGAACGATATAAATGATCGAATTGTATCCATTTATGAATGGTATCAATTTCCGAATTGTATCCATTTATGAACTGCATCAATTTCCGAATTGTATCCATTTATGAACTGCATCAATTTCCGAATTGTATCCATTTATGAACTGCATCAATTTCCGAATTGTATCCATTTATGAATGGTATCAATTTCCGAATTGTATCTATTTATGAACTAGATCAATTTCCGAAATGTATCCATTTATGAACTGCATCAATTTCCGAATTGTATCCATTTATGAACTGCATCAATTTCCGAATTGTATCCATTTATGAACGATATAAATGATCGAATTGTATCCATTTATGAACTGCATCAATTTCCGAATTGTATCCATTTATGAACTGGATCAATTTCCAAATTGTATCCATTTACGAACGGCATCAATTTCCGAATTGTATCCATTTATGAACGATATAAATGATCGATTTGTATCCATTTATGAACTGCATCAATTTCCGAAATGTATCCATTTATGAACGATATAAATGATCGAATTGTATCCATTTATGAACTGGATCAATTTCCGAATTGTATCCATTTATGAACTGGATCAATTTCCGAATTGTATCCATTAATGAACTGCATCAATTTCCGAATTGTATCCATTTATGAACTGCATCAATTTCCGAATTGTATCCATTTATGAACTGCATCAATTTCCGAATTGTATCCATTTATGAACTGGATCAATTTCCGAATTGTATCCATTTATGAATGGTATCAATTTCCGTATTGTATCCATTTATGAACGGTATCAATTTCCGAATTGTATCCATTTATGAACTGCATCAATTTCCGAATTGTATCCATTTATGAACTGGATCAATTTCCGAATTGTATCCATTTATGAATGGTATCAATTTCCGTATTGTATCCATTTATGAACTGCATCAATTTCCGAATTGTATCCATTTATGAACTGCATCCATTTCCGTATTGTATCCATTTATGAACTGTATCAATTTCCGAGTTGTATCCATTTATGAACTGCATCCATTTCCGAATTGTATCCATTTATGAACTGCATCCATTTCCGAATTGTATCCATTTATGAACGATATAAATTATCGAATTGTATCCATTTATGAACGATATAAATTATCGAATTGTATCCATTTATGAACTGCATCAATTTCCGAATTGTATCCATTTATGAATGATATAAATTTTCGAATTGTATCCATTTATGAACTGTATCAATTTCCGAATTGTATCCATTTATGAACTGCATCCATTTCCGAATTGTATCCATTTGTGAACTGCATCCATTTCCGAATTGTATCCATTTATGAACGATATAAATTATCGAATTGTATCCATTTATGAACTGCATCAATTTCTGAATTGTATCCATTTATGAATGATATAAATTATCGAATTGTATCCATTTATGAACTGCATCAATTTCCGAATTGTATCCATTTATGAACTGCATCCATTTCCGAATTGTATCCATTTATGAACGATATAAATTATCGAAATGTATCCATTTATGAACTGCGTCAATTTCCGAATTGTATCCATTTATGAACGATATAAATTATCGAATTGTATCCATTTATGAACTGCATCAATTTCCGAATTGTATCCATTTATGAACGGTATCAATTTCCGAATTGTATCCATTTATGAACTGCATCAATTTCCGAATTGTATCCATTTATGAACGGTATCAATTTCCGAATTGTATCCATTTATGAACTGCATCAATTTCCGAATTGTATCCATTTATGAACTGCATCAATTTCCGAATTGTATCCATTTATGAACTGCATCAATTTCCGAATTGTATCCATTTATGAACTGCATCAATTTCCGAATTGTATCCATATATGAACTGCATCAATTTCCGAATTGTATCCATTTATGAACGGTATCAATTTACGTATTGTATCCATTTATGAACTGCATCAATTTCCGAAATGTATCCATTTATGAACTGCATCAATTTCCGAATTGTATCCATTTATGAACTGCATCAATTTCCGAATTGTATCCATTTATGAACTGCATCCATTTCCGAATTGTATCCATTTACGAACTGGATCAATTTCCGAATTGTATCCATTTATGAACTGCATCCATTTCCGAATTGTATCCATTTACGAACTGGATCAATTTCCGAATTGTATCCATTTATGAACGGTATCAATTATCGAATTGTATCCATTTATGAATGGTATCAATTTCCGAATTGTATCCATTTATGAACTGCATCAATTTCCGAATTGTATCCATTTATGAACTTCATCAATTTCCGAATTGTATCCATTTATGAACGGTATCAACTTACGAATTGTATCCATTTATGAACTGGATCAATTTCCGAAATGTATCCATTTATGAACTGCATCAATTTCCGAATTGTATCCATTTATGAACTGCATCAATTTCCGAATTGTATCCATTTATGAACGATATAAATGATCGAATTGTATCCATTTATGAACTGCATCAATTTCCGAATTGTATCCATTTATGAACTGGATCAATTTCCGAATTGTATCCATTTATGAACGGCATAAATTTCCGAATTGTATCCATTTATGAACGATATAAATGATCGAATTGTATCCATTTATGAACTGGATCAATTTCCGAATTGTATCCATTTATGAACTGCATCAATTTCCAAATTGTATCCATTTATGAACTGGATCAATTTCCGAATTGTATCCATTTATGAACGGTATCAATTTCCGAATTGTATCCATTTATGAACGGTATCAATTTCCGAATTGTATCCATTTATGAACGGTATCAATTTCCGAATTGTATCCATTTATGAACGGTATCAATTTCCGAATTGTATCCATTTATGAACTGCATCAATTTCCGAATTGTATCCATTTATGAACGGTATCAATTATCGAATTGTATCCATTTATGAACGGTATCAATTTCCGATTTGTATCCATTTATGAACGGTATCAATTTCCGAATTGTATCCATTTATGAACGGTATCAATTTCCGAATTGTATCCATTTATGAACAGTATCAATTTCCGAATTGTATCCATTTATGAACTGGATCAATTTCCGAATTGTATCCATTTATGAACGGTATCAATTATCGAATTGTATCCATTTATGAACGGTATCAATTTCCGATTTGTATCCATTTATGAACGGTATCAATTTCCGAATTGTATCCATTTATGAACGGTATCAATTTTCAAACTATCGATTTCCAACTTGTAGGCCTATCAATTTTGAGCTGTATCTCAGAGCTGGCTGGGACTTCCGGAATTAAATTTTGCATCAACAAGAAGAAAAAGACATAAAATGTCATAGCATCCGTGGTTTTAGTAATTTTGTTGTGTGGAGTTAAAGGTCACCAGTCGGCCATCTTTGGTCAGATTACAAAGCAAAGTCTTCTGCATATGTATACTCTCATGTATTATCTTTGCGCCAAGTTTGAACAAAATCAGTCCATGCATGTTGAGAAATGGTTGGGGACACGTTTAAGTAACAAAATGGCCGCCAGTCGGCCATATTGGATCTGATCTTGAACAAAAATGACATGCATATGTAAACCATCATTCTTTATCTGTATGCCAAGTTTTAACAAGATCGGGAAATGCATGTCCAATAAATCGTTGAGGACGTGTTCAACACGGGTTTTTTACAGCTAAAATGGCCGCCCGTCAGCCTTCTTTGATCGCCTCGCAAAACAATATGATGTGCTTATGTACACTGTCATGTATTGTCTTTATGCCAAGTATGAACAAAATGGGTCCATACAACTCCGAGATATGGTTGCGGATGCACGCACACAAGGAAGGACGCTCCCATTTGGGAAAAAGTCCAATGGGGACTAATAATGTGAATAGAAGTACATGGGGTTGAAATCATTTGTTTTGACCTTTACCTAATTACTCCCGCCAGGGAGTAATGCATTCGATCGTGTACGTGTGTGTGTGTGTGTGTGTGTGTGTGTGTGTGTGTGTGTGTGTGTGTGTGTGTGTGTGCGTGTGTGTGTTCGTGTGTTTGTGAACAAGATATCTGGAAAAGTTCTGAACGGATTTGGATGAAAGTTGGTGGGATGGTTGCCCTTGGGATAAGGAAGAATTGGTAAGTTTTTGGTGAAGCTCAGGATATTATTCCGGATCCAGGAATTTTTTGAAGGATTGTTTACCATTGGAAGATAGTGTCGCGGCTACCGCTGGGTTTACACAATCGCCTTGCACCTACCAAGGACGCGGAGCGATCACCATGCCGGGCTTGTCCAGGACGCCCGGGCAGGCCCGCGCTCAACTTTCCAGGCCTCGGCCGGGACGCCCGGGCATGCCCGGCACGCCCGGCCACGCCCGCTCTCGACTTGCCAGGCCGCGTCCGTGACGCCCGGGCATGCCCGGGCATGCCCGCCCTCGACTTGCCAGGCCGCGGCCAGGACGCCCGGCCACGCCCCCTCTCGCCTTTCCCGGGCAACGCTCCGGGATAATGTGTGTATATATATTGCTGCCCGATAAACGGGCTTTTCAGAGTACCCGAGTTGTTTTGTGACAATAAAGAAACTCGGACGAATTCCAGCTTTTTGTCGCGTCCATTCTTCCGATTACGTGGGAGCACAGCTCCTTCATTGGTGACCTACCGACATGGACACGGCAGGTGCCCTTAAACTGCTTACCTTCTGGGAGGCTCACGCGGCGGTTTGGTTCGCCCAGGCGGACTCCCTGTTCGCCCTGCGAGGCATCACGGCCGACGACACCCGCTTCCACCATGTGGTAGCAGCGCTCAGTTCAGCCACCGCGGCCCGCGCCCTGAGCCTCCTCGAGAGCCCGCCAGCAGCTGACAAATACGGCGCGATTAAAAAGCTCCTCCTCGACGCTTTCGCCCTCCCATCGGCGGAACGCGCACGGCGCCTGCTCGACCTGCCCGAGCTCATGGACTACATGCTTTCGCTGCTCGGCGAGCACTCTCCGGCATTCCTGTTCCGGGAGCTGTTCCTCCGTCAGCTGCCTAGCCCGGTACGCCTCGCCCTGGCGAGCACGACGATCACGGATCCCCGCGCCCTCGCCAGGGAAGCCGACAAGATCTCCGCGGCAGGCCAACGCATTGCAGCAGCGACCTGGGGCCCACCGCCGTCCAACGCAACGCCCATGGCGCCTGAGCACCCGGCACGGTCGACGACCAAACTGCCGATGCAATTGGCGGCCGCAACGCCGAGCCGACCACCTCCAGCACGACGACCGGGGCCTCCACCTGACCAAGCGTGGTGTTACTATCATGCCAGGTTCGGACAGAAGGCCCGGACATGCCGACCCCCGTGCACCTTCGGCAGGCCGGGAAACGGCTGGGCCGGCGTTCATTACCAGCCATGGGCGCCGGCCACATGGGCAACTAACTTTTCATCACGGACAAAGCGTCCGGACGGCGCTTCCTGTGCGACACCGGCGCCCAACTGAGCGTCATACCCGCCTCCGATCAGGACAGGCAGTCCGCGGTTTGCGGCCCCTCCTTGGTTGCAGCCAACGGATCGGCCATCCGCACCTTCGGCCCGCGCAACGTCACCCTCTGCTTCGGCGGCCAACGCTTTACTTGGACTTTTGTAACCGCCAGCATGCCCATGGCTCTGCTAGGTGCCGACTTCCTCTGCGCACACGGACTGCTGGTGGACGTCCAACGGTGTCGCCTCATCAACGCCGAGACCTTCAGCTCCCTGGTATGCACATTGAGCAGCTCCGCTCCGACCGAGCTGGCATGCGCCCTCCCGGCGGCGAACGAGTTTGCTCGCCTGCTCACAGAGTTCCCGGCCCTCACGCGGCCGACGTTTTCGGCCGTCGCAGTACGACATGGGATCGAGCACCACATACCAACCACGGGCCCGCCGGTCTACGCCAGAGCCCGCCGCCTTGACCCAGCCAAGCTCGCCGTGGCCAAAGCCGAGTTCAACGCTTTGGAACACCTCGGCATCGTGCGGCGCTCCGATAGCGCGTGGGCTTCACCACTACACATCGTCCCAAAACCAGGGGGTGGCTGGTGCCCAAGTGGCGACTACCGCCGCCTTAACGACGCTACCACCCCCGACAGGTATCCGATCCCACACATCCAAGACTTCTCCGCCCGTCTGGCAGGACGGGTCATTTTTTCAAAAATCGATCTCATACGGGGATATCACCAGGTACCTGTCAGGGCGGCCGACATCCCTAAAATGGCTGTCATCACCCCGTTCGGCTTATTCGAATTCCTACGGATGCCATTTGGCCTCAATAACGCAGCTCAGGCGTTCCAGCGCTTGATAGACGGCGTGCTGCGTGACCTGCCGTTCCTCTTCGTTTACCTGGACGATATCCTCGTCGCCAGCACATCCCGGGCCGAGCACCTCCTCCACCTCCGAACACTGTTCGGGCGTCTCAGCGAGCATGGCCTCATCGTCAACCCGGCCAAATGCCACTTCAGCAAGACGGCCGTTGATTTTTTGGCCCACCACATCACCAAGAACGGGGCCGTGCCGCTGCCAACCAAGGTCGAGGCCAGCACCACGTTTCCGCGTCCCCGCTCCATAAAGGCCCTGCAGGAATTCCTGGGAATGGTGAATTTCTATCACCGCTTCGTGCCCCGCGCTGCTCAACTCATGCGGCCCCTCTACGAAGCCCTCCGGGGCAAGCCGGCCAAGCACGACATCGTCTGGTCCGCAGCAATGGACGCGGCCTTCCAAAGCTCAAAGCGGGCCCTCGCCGACGCAACACTGCTCGCTCACACGGTGCTCAATGCTCCCATCGCCTTCACCACAGATGCCTCCGACTACGCGGTGGGCACCGTACATGAGCAATGGGTGAACGGGGTTTGGCAGCCACTCGCTTTTTTCAGCCGGCAGCTCCGGCCGAACGAGCTCAAATATAGCATGTTTGACCGTGAGCTCCTCGGTCTACACCTGGCCGTTCGCCATTTCCGCCACCTCCTGGAGGGCCGACCCTTCACGGCGTTCTTCGACCACAAGCCATTGGTTTACGCAATGGCCAAGGTCACGGAGCCGTGGTCGGCCCGCCAACAGCGCCACCTCTCCGCCTTGTCGGAGTTTACCATGGACATCCGGCACGTTGCCGGCAAAAACAACGCCGTGGCCGACTGTCTTTCTCGGGCCAGCGCGAACGCGGTCCACCTCGGCGTGGACTTCGCGCTTATGGCGGCGGACCAAACCACCGACACCACGGTGCAAGCCCTCCGGGCGGTGGACACGGGCCTCCGCCTGACCGACATCCCCTTCGCGGACACTGTCCTGCTCTGCGACGTCTCCCAAGGCCAGCCTCGCCCCATCGTGCCCGTTACCTGGCAACGCCGCATCTTCGCCTCCCTCCACGGCATTTCCCACCCAGGCCGGAAAGCTTCCCAGAAGCTGGTGTCGGCGCGATTCGTCTGGCACGGCCTTCGATGGGACGTCCGCGATTGGACCAGCACCTGCACAGCCTGCCAACAGGCCAAGGTCCACCGACACACCCAGGCCCCGCTGGCACCTTTCACCGTGCCTGAACGACGTTTCGACCACGTCAACGTGGATCTGGTGGGCCCCCTCCCCCCATCACGGGGGTTCACACACCTGCTCACCATGGTGGACAGGACCACCAGGTGGCCGGAGGCCGTTCCCCTCGTCTCCACCACCACCGCTGACGTGGCGCAGGCTTTCATCGCCACCTGGGTCGCCCGCTTCGGCGCACCGGTGGACATCTCGTCGGACCGCGGACCGCAGTTCACCTCCGAGCTGTGGGGCACGGTCGCCCGCAACCTGGGGGTCAAGCTCCACCGTACTACGGCCTACCACCCCCAAGCCAACGGGTTGTGCGAGCGATTCCACCGGTCCATGAAGGCCGCGCTCATGGCCGGCCTTCAAGATGGCGGTTGGGCCGACCGGCTGCCGTGGGTCCTTTTGGGCCTCCGCACGGCCCCCAAGGAGGACCTCCGGGCATCCACCGCCGAGCTTGTCTATGGCCAGGCGCTACGCGTCCCGGGCGAATTCGTGCCCGACGCTATCAGTCCCTGGTCCGCAGCTCACCAGCGCTCGGACCTCCAGGAAGCCGCCCGACGGTTTGCCCCCGTGCCAACATCCCACCACGGTGACCCCTAGTCCTACGTCCCCCCAGCGCTTCGCACAGCAGAGTACGTTTTTGTGCGTCATGACGCACATCGGGGGCCACTCCGGCCGCCTGTACGACGGGCCCTTCCGGGTCCTGCGACGGGACGACAAGTCGTTCGTCATCGACATCGGCGGCAGGTCGGACCGGATTGCGGTGGACCGCCTCAAGCCGGCGCACGTGGACATCGACCAACCGCCACGGTTGGCCCTTCCGCCGTGGCGAGGCTGCCCCCCGTCCACGGTGCCCCCCACTCGACCACCCACCACCACACCAGACCCCCCCCCCCACGACCCGCCAGGGGTCGCTTCGGCCGGGTCATCAGGACCCCCCGCAAATTGACCCTGCCGGTGCAAGTCGATTCTGGGGGGACGTGTGTAGCGGCTACCGCTGGGTTTACACAATCGCCTTGCACCTACCAAGGACGCGGAGCGATCACCATGCCGGGCTCGTCCAGGACGCCCGGGCAGGCCCGCGCTCAACATGCCAGGCCTCGGCCGGGACGCCCGCCCTCGACTTGCCAGGCCGCGGCCAGGACGCCCGGCCACGCCCCCTCTCGCCTTTCCCAGGCAAACGCTCCGGGATAATGTGTGTATATATATTGCTGCCCGATAAACGGGCTTTTCAGAGTACCCGAGTTGTTTTGTGACAATAAAGAAACTCGGACGAATTCCAGCTTTTTGTCGCGTCCATTCTTCCGATTACGTGGGAGCACAGCTCCTTCAATAGGGCTCATTTTTTTTAAACATTATCTTCTATATATTCTATATTTAACATTGTGATATGAAAATAGTTTTCATATTTGTTGTAAATGTAGTTTAAACTCGTGGTTATGCGTTAGAGCGGTGTATTTTGTTAGCAGCGTCGTCTTCAAGGTTCTTTTTCTTCTTCTAATAAAGACATATTCTGTCATTTGAAAACCAACAAAGTGTGTATTCGGTTTCCCCGTTTCATAAAATGTATCGTTTGATACGTATAATACTGTTGCGGATATGGGATTTGGCCTCCATCCATATCCGCTTGTAAATATTCCCCTATTTCCCCAATACTCCCCAACCATCCCCAATCCCCCATTCCCTAGTCCCATTGTCTGTAAACAACACTCTGTAGAACCGACCTTCCCCTTTTTCCCCCATTAAATGTCGTGCCCAGGTCCACCGCATCTCACGTAGACAACTTTCGGACATCTTGCTAGTTATTCTTAGTCTATGTCAGTTAAGGACTCGTTTCCATTAATTCTGACTCTTCGTTGCACCAGAATGTGATTGTATGGCACCAGTAGTAAGTTTAGGACCTCCCAATACCTCCCCACAATCTCATCTCCGCATCCTCCCATCATCTCATGGAACTACAACAACAACAACAACTACAACCACAGCGGGGGCGGCGCGGCGGCGGTGCGGGGAGTGGGCGTCCTCACTCCGGCTTGGTTAGCCGCCATTGCCCATGTGCTCCGACGGGGTTACCACGAAGGGGCTGACTGTCAGCTCCTCGTCAAGGGCGGAGCCCGGTAACCCCCCCCCCGCACCCAATAAGAAGCGGCGGGCCAATTCCATCTGGGGCGGAGCTAACGAGCCGAGGGCGTGTCACTCCCCGCTGGATATACGCAGCCACTTACCGGAGGTGACGTCAGATGCGCCCCCAGCTTGGAGAGAGAAGTCGCCACCTCCGAGCGCTGAGAGACCTCCCTGCATCTTTTGGACCGCACTTTATCCTGTCCCTGAGCCAAGGTGCACCTTGTGCTATCCATCGACTACCTGCCCTTCCTTGCCATCAATCCCTGTGTGAGTCAGTCTTGTCCCGTTTATCTGTGGTCTGTCGGGTCTAATATAAGACCGTGTTTAAGTGCCCACCTTTCTATGCTGTACCTCTTGTCAGTGTAATCTAAACGTTCTGCATACAAATATTATAACCTCCTCCGGAGGTCTTGAGAACTGTACCCCTGGTGTCGTGTCATTTAGCCCAGCCGTTGTGTCCTTTCCTTAATTGATTTAGCATAGCGCGATTTGGCCAACGTTCGAGTGGAATCGGGTAAACTGTGCAGACGCGGTCATACCAAACCGCTCGGTAAACTAACATCCAAAACCGCGTCTGTAACAATACTTTAAAACAGTTTTTTTTTTTTCCCCTGAGAAGAGATATCAACATTTACCTCAGTGAATGTCAATCGCGGTGTCAGTATTTGATGAACTTATAAAGACTTAGGTGACTTATAAGTGTGACCAGCATCTGCACGGGATTCTTCCCAGGAGAATGAGTGGTCGCATTAGCTTGTACGACTTAAAATGAGCGAGTTTTGTTTGGACGTTTGGTCCAGTTTTACATGTTGTAACCCTAAGGAATGCAACGAATGTTTTGCCTGGCTTACAATTTTATTTGAAGTCACACATGCTTCAAAATACACTCACTTATATAGAATTGAACCCTGAATCCGAAAATGTAAGTGAAATTGCCTTGTTTTTTTTTACATTATCTTCTATATATTCTAAATATATATCTGTGCAGTGTCTGTCTTGTGTTGTCTTGTCTTGGCTTGTCACTGAACTACTCCCTCAAACTTTTGTGAAATCGTACTATTCCAACTTGACCCACAGCGGGAGTATGCGCTCTACTGAGTGGCGTTCTAGTTTTTAATGTCATGACCTAATTATTGACATGCTAACTTTTTTCATAACAACTCAACTGTGATTTGTCCGATCAGAATGAAATTGCCCTCTTCTATATAGCCCAGAGGAAGGCATAGATTTACCCTTAATTCACATCACAACCCCTCCTCCACCCCTCCCTCACCCCCTCTCCTCCTCGGTTTGAAGGTGAAGGTGAAATTATGGTATGAAAAAAGAATGTGTTTTTTGTCATCGCTTAATTTTGCCAATATGGAATCTCAAAGACCACTTTGTCTTCCAAGATGTTTTTGCATCATGAGTTCTGATATTTATGCAATATACCTGTTAGAATTGAGTAACAACACTTGATCACACAAAGTGTACCTGCACTGAAATTGTGCACCTGATATTTGATTATGGTCTTTCTCCTACCTTTTTCGGATTATGACCTAATTAACAAAAAACACCTTGTTTATCATAACTTGAATAATTTTCCTCCAATTTTAATGATGTTGAGTTTTATGGATAGATTGTAGAGAGGGACACATCTTACTATTAATTCACCAAATGTCCGTCCGTCCGTTCGAAGGTACCGCAAAAACGGCTGAACCGATCGCAACGATATTTTGGGTGGTATTCCTGGGACCCCTGGGAGTAAAATAGGCTATATTGTTTTTCCAAGTTTTCCAATTTTCCAGTAGTTTTTCCAAACACGATGGAATAATATTTACCGATATGAACAGTGATGTGGCTTTTGTTGAAATTCTACAGATACTGTTTATTCTACGTACCAGGAGAGAGTAGATCGACTCCTGACAAACTCTTCCTATATAAACGTGCGGCTCCAAAGTAACATGGCAGCGTGTGCAAAGCGACTGAGAAACAGGTGTAGTGGCCACTTCCGTGTTACAGATTCGGCGCGCACTCTTCACACATAAACGTACGACTGAGAAAGACGTGTAGTGGCCGCTTCCGTTTTGCAGAATTCAATCTTTTTTCAAAATGGGCGCCATGTCCTGTTTAGATTTTGATGACTTGCGTGTGATATGATTCAACGGATGTTCATATGAATCGTTTAAAATAAAAAAAGCCTTCGATTTCTGATATTTTGCCTTTTCATTTGGGGTTCCCAATTGAAGCCCCGCCCATAGGGCGGGTACCGTTGCTAGTATTCTTAATTGACACTCTATCCCTAAATGTTGAAGGTCTAGAATCTAGATCATATGGTGGTCTGAAAAAAATATGGCCATCATTGGATCTCGGGACAAGGGTAAGTCATGGGCAATCGACTGGGAAGGCTTACCCTTGGCGATCGCTTTTTGATCGCAGAAATCTAATTTTTACTGTGAATGATGTAGTATTTTTACAGTCTTCTTCTTCATTTGTATGTAGCACAAAGATGCGAGTGGCATCATTCACTGAGGGTGCAGCTGTGCCGGTGATGCAGCGCCCTCTGCTGGTTAGGGCAGGAATTTGTAATTTGGTGAGGGTGCCGGAGATGTCTTCCCTATTCTTCGCGAAAGACACCGTGGGATCTTTAATGTCCACCAACTAATGTCAGGAGATGGGACGCCCGGTCAACCGTCAATCCGAAGGATGTCACACACATGGATTAATCACCTGCCTGTGAAACACCGGGGGGCGGGATGACTTGGTTTATAGCTGGGTGCCTGGGTCGGAATTGGAAACCAGGCTAGACAGGTTGGAGGTGAGTGTGCATACATTTAAAGGCTAAGCCATCCTGCCAGCCATTTTTTACAGGAAAGGTTTGCTAATTACCCAGCTCACCTACTCTTTTTACAGACACCTTGATGCAATATACCTGTTAGAATAGATTTGAGTAATAACACTTGATCACACTCTTTCTAATTTGTTTCACTATCTCCCTAGCAAGCGTTTTAAAAGACGGATAGAAATAGAAAGACGGATAGAAATAGCGTTTTAATAGAAAATGACTTTCACAGGGTGAAAGCTCGAAAAAATTCCACACAAAGCAAACTTCGTTGCATTCAACTCTGGAATATGTCCACAACAACGTACTAAAAGTTCCAAAGAATCTGCTTTGGGTATTTTTTTATTTATTGTGGGGTGACGTTTTGATTTTCATTGTCATTTGGTGTTGTCTTCTTTCTACCTCCTTGGACGAATGAATGTGAAATTAAAGATGGCCGACAGATGGAAAAATCTCGGTTTGAGATATTTGGTCTGAGAAATCCCCAGAAGATGGCCTCCAGGGTGAATACTTAAAAGTGTCGCAAAATATCACACACTTTCACAATTTGCACATTTTCATCTCCTGTCATGCTTTTATTTTTTTCGACAATGGTTGGGGGAAACGAAAGTGAAACCATAATATCCGGAAGTGAACGTGAAACCGGAAACCCAGAAGTGAATGTGTTGCTGAAGTGGTTTTGCCTGGCATGTTTTAACTATCTCTCCTTTTTTCATCGCTATTTCATCATAGAAATGAGTGATACTGACAGTTCCTGAACCGGCGATGTTGCGAAAGACACGCCTCGAGTGTTGTGTGAGGCAAACTGGGTAATTTGTCCAAAGCCAATCACACATGACCCCGTGAATGTTGAGAAGAAAGGTTCATTGACTCATCAAACAGAGCCAGTCCCAAGGTTACCATGAACTACACTGGTATTTATCTCAGCAGGTTTATGTATCTGGGAAGATACAGAGTGCGTAGTTTATGTAGGAAGAACTGTACTCATCCTTCTTATTCTCAGGCTACTGTGAAAGATAAATGAGTCGCCGCCATACCCTAAAACATTATGTTTGAGCTTGGCGTCATTCATTTGGAAAGAAAACTGCTTTCAGTGTGGTAGCGATGTCAGACCCCAAACACCCAAATCAAAACCCAGTTTGGGAAGTCCTCACTATTCCATTCCATAACAGGATAAAGTCCCATTGCCTCATGAGAGGTGAGGATTGGAAGTCTGAAGTCGAAAGGATAATTCATGGAGTCGAAAGGAGTATGGTTTTGAAATATGGCTGTTTACATCATAAAGGAGAGATGGTGGAGCGGAGATTCTGGTGACACTGATCAGGAGACAGAGAGAATCATCACGGCTGCTGCAATAATCCTAAGAGGGGAGATCTGGACAACAGACTGTACAAAGGATGAATATCTCACATGGATGAATTAGAGAATTCAAAAGGGGCAAACAATTCTGACACCAATCCTCAGGCTCTACACAGAAAAGCTCATACCCTGTGATGTCAAAAGAAATAACATTGGTCATGAACTTCTATATGTAGTGCGACCTCAATCAATATTGCCTCTGATTTTGTTGGATCGCCTGGGATTTTCATTCTGGAAAGAATCCATGCAGCACAAACCTTTTCATCACAATTAAGGAGCCGAAGTGTGTCATGCCGTGCGTTGGGTGCCGTGAAACGTCGTGCAACAATTGTGAGGATGTGACTTAGGAAGAGGAAGACGACGATGGAATTATGATACTCAAATCTCATAGAGGAAAAGTGAGTCGTGTCTCAAATGGTTTTGGGATCTTTTTTCACAACCGTATAAAGAGTCATCAACGTCCCTTCTCGCTTCGTTCCAGAAGGCCTCGAAAGCTAACCGTTAATCAACATAAGCATGGAAGCAACATGTGAACCTCTAAACAATGTATTATGAAGTACCTCTGTGAAGTTTCCTTCATGTTTTCCTAATACGGGGTAAGGTACTGGAATCTTATGATGTCTACTCCTTATTTTCTTGGCATCCTGAACGACCCACAACCTCAAGCTTTCAATACCATGTGAAATATTTTGACAGAGTTGATGGTTTTGAAAATTTTGTATGTTATTAAGGAATCTTTCTTCAGCTGAATTAATCCATTCCTCGAGGAGAGCAACGACCTATTGAGATTGGACTCAAGAGACATCATCGACCCTGATGTGGTTTTGTCTGTTCGTCAGGCTGAGGAGATGGGGCCGATTTCAGAGCCTAACACCTAACAGATGGGGCCTAACACCTATTTCAGAGCCGGTGAACAAGAACAAACTGTCACCGTTCAGTCGACCTACTGTGAGAGAGAAGTCTAGGGAAAGCTTGCAAATGTTTTCCCTGAAGAGTGACTGTTCACTATTCTCAAGACTCTATATTGCCTGCCAGTCACGAGAGGGCAACCTGTACAAATTTTTTGTCATGAAAACCAAGCATGTCCCCCATAAATATCCCAACTTTTAAAGCTAAGACTGGGAACCAAATCTGACCTTATGAGATGTCTGGAGAGCTGCACAGAGCTTATCGGTGCTGCCTCCCACCCAGACACTGAGGTTGTAATCTGGATGGGGCTGTAATAGTCAACATCCTCAAACCATTCCCAGCAAGTGAGGGAATGGCATCAGGAGAGTTGATGCATCAACCAATATTCCTGGAAACTGGCAACAATTTCTGCGGATGAATGCAAACAAGACAGAGCTGTTTGCATGTTCGGTTACAAACAAGCAGGTTGTCCCCACACACGCCTCGGATGTTATGTGCAGTCCTCCAGGAAACACCAGAAATCTGGCAACATGTGACCATGAGGGGGTCGATATGCATATGATCTTGCACCTGGCAGATGCCATTAATGAGGGTTTCCATAAGATACCTTTGCGTACAATGGACACAGGCCTCGTCATATCGGCTGTGGCAGCAGCAGCCGTGGTAGCGATGTGTGGCAGCAGCAGACATCCATGAGCTGTGGGTGGCATTTGGCACAGCTCAATATTTCAGAAACATACCTGCCCACAAGATTGCTGCATCCCTCAGTCTTGAGAAGGCCAATGCTCTGCCAGTATTCCACACCTAAACAGGGCATGAAACAGTGTCATCATTCGGTACCAGAGGGAAGAAGACAGTCTGGGACACTTGGATGGCAATGATGAAGTTACACCAGTTGTTCTTGCTCTGTCCATAGGACCAGCACAAATCACCGACGAGGGAGTGGCAGTGTTGGAACGGTTCACCATACTGCTCTATGACCTTGCCAGCAATATGCTGAACATAGAAGAAGCTCAGGAAAAAATGTTCACAAAGAAAGGACGAGCAATGGATGCAATTCCCTCAACAAAAGCAGCCTTGGTGCAACATATCAAGAGGGCTGCATACCAGCGTGGCCACTGCTGGGTCAAGGTATTCCAGGTCGCTGTTGATATGCCATTCCACAAGAACTGGGGGTGGGTAAACCCTCAAAACTGGAAACCTATGTGGACCACTCTGTCCGAGGTCAGTATTTCGTCGAGAGAACTCCTTCGCTGCGGCTGCAATAAAGGATGCAGATGGTGATGTAATTGCAGGAAAGCAGACCTAAAATGTACTGTCTTGTGTATGTGCGATGTGTCACATTGTGACATGTGGACTACATGAAAACTGGAAATAGTGACTCACTGTGACATTGTATGAATGGCAAATCAAAAGTCATGTTTTTTAATCTTTAAAAGTATCGTCAAAATAGTTGTTTCAAAAATTACAAAATCTGGTTGTAATTTTTGCACTTGATCTTGATTTTGCAAAAAATAACGAGATGCACTTGATCAAGAATGGCATATCATTAGATTTCAAAGGTTTTCTGATCTAAAACAGATGTAAACGAGAACGGCACTCTTCGACGATGTGACGTCGACTGATATTCCTATGTCCACATTATTACATCATTATAGATACCTGTACCAGGTTTGATTTAAATCCATTCAGCTGTTCTCAAGTATCACATTTTTACCTGACATAACCACTGACCGTTTTCGCCGAAATCTAATCAGTTCATCTTTGCATCAAATATACATCATCATCTTATACCAAGTTTGATCAAGCTCCCATCACTGGTTCACAAGTTAGCGCAGTAACAGAATTGTTACCTAATGGTAACTCTGACCTTTGACCTGTGACACTATAATCTAATCCGTTTATCTTTACATCATACATAGTTGTACTAAGTTTGACTTAGTTCCCTTCAGCCCTTCTTAAGTTATCGCGATAATGAAATCCTATTACAGACTCTGACCTTTGACCTCTTGACCCCAAAATCGAATCAGTTCCTTTTTGCATCATAATATATACATATACCAAGTTTGGTGAAAATCCCCTCACTTTCACAGGTTAGCTCGGTAATATAATTTTTACTTAATGGGCCATCTGACCTTTGACCTCTTGACCCCAAAATCGAATCAGTTCATTTCTGCATCATAATATATACATATACCAAGCTTGGTGAAAATCCCCTCACTTTCACAGGTTAGCTCGGTAATATAATTTTTACTTAATGGGCCATCTGACTTTTGACCTCTTGACCCATAAATCTAATCAGTTCATTTCTGCATCATAATATATACAAATACCAAGTTTGGTGAAAATCCCCTCACTTTCACAAGTTAGCTCGGTAATATAATTTTTACTTAATGGGCCATCTGACCTTTGACATCTTGACCCATAAATCTAATCAGTTCATTTTTGCATCATAATATATACAAATACCAAGTTTGGTGAAAATCCCCTCACTTTCACAAGTTAGCTCGGTAATATAATTTTTACTTAATGGGCCATCTGACCTTTGACCTCTTGACCCCAAAATCTAAGCATTTAATCTTTACATCATTCTACATAATTGCACCAAGTGTGACTTCGATCCCTTCAGCCATTCTTATCCCAGTAACGAAAGCCTATCACAAATGGATGGACGGATGCATGGAGCGACAGACAGCCTGATGGACAATCTGAAAACATAATGGCTCCAGCAACTTCATCAGCGAAGGCATAAAAAAACATAGTGGCCTTATGTGGTCCGCTGCTTGAGCAATGCTGTTCCCTATTTACATCATCCACACAAAATGTAACATTATGGAATGCTATTATGATAAATGGGCACCTATAAGTTAATTTAATTGCAAAATAATGAACACTTATAAATGTCGAAAATGCTCTTTGGCAGCCAATTTTTTAAAATGGCCGCCAAGGCTGACAGGTCTTTTTTGGAGTCGTGTCATTTCTGCAAAGTTTAATGGGTTCATAATCTGTGACTATGCAAGGTGTCATGCTTGTACGTCAAAATCAACAATTATTTCACATATCTGCCCTAGTAAATGCATCGCTCTGACGTCATTTCTCCAGCCAACTTCACACCGATATCTCGAATGTTGAATTTCCTACGTTTTTTGGTGGCCATCTTGAATTTCATCAACCTAATCTGCAGTGGGCACAACACAGACATCATCACCACTTTAGACATGTATCCAGGCATACATTAACCAAATTTCATCATCCCATATCACAAGTGAGGCTAGTAATCAACATTTTACTACCCCTATGCCTTATTTTTGGACGTATTCCAAAACGGGGGCTTATTGATTAGGTCTCGTCTGTCCGTACATCCGTGCGTGTGTTCGTAGCCATATCTCGGAGATGTATGGACCAATTTTGTTCATATGTGTGTTATGGTTCCGTCACTTCCGCCTTTGTTGTTATTTTGTACGTGTAGGATTTTTAGTTTCAGGTAATATTGTTGTTAAGATTTTTGTGTGAAATGGAGATGACTTTGGTAAAAGGTGAAAATAAATGTTTGTGAAGGAAAAAGGAAGACGCGGCAAAGAGGCCGGAAGAGGAGAGAAAAAAGTCGACAGAGAGAAGACGAGATGGCCATGAGAGAGATACAGATGTAACGTCGCATCGGGGCTGTGAACGGGCTTTTTTTATATTGGTCGCGAATGAGTTGAGGCTTCCCGGGAAAGGGATTGTACCACGACATCGTCCTATATTGCAATTGCAATTAAACCTGCGTCTCAGGTTTTATGACCAAGCGTGAGTTATTGTTGGAGTGGAGAGAAATTAAGCGCCTCCATTGCAGGCCGATCCGCCATTTTGTCCTCGAAGAGGCTGTCCGCTTGGTGCATCTTGTTTTGTCGTTGGGATTCCCATATCGACATCATCGTGTTGATCACTGTTGGTTTCCATATCGGCTCAATTCCCATATCGACCTCTCACCTCGTAACTCCTCGTCCATCGCTGTGCCGATACCTGCCTGTTCTGGTCGTTCTGCACGACTCCACCTTCAACCATCATGGGGATCCATGCATGGTGTGGTGATATAAATCCACAAAACTCCTTCCAAATAGTGAGCTTTATTGAAATCAAAACTTCCACGTCATCTACAAAGAGATTAAGCAATTATTAGCAAACGGCCATGTACAAACCCTATAAATAGCAAGCCGTATAAAGAAGCGACAATTATGCTTACCAGCTCGGATCGTCACAGAATACAGGCAGTCCCTTGCACGCATACCCAACCACTTATAAAGCATTGCTTATCTCAACTGCCAGGGAGTAACTGCAGCAGATCACAACCATTATTTCATTACATTATCCCTCCAATAAAGAATTTCAGCGAAGCACGCGGGTATGTAATCCATACTACTGCATACAAGGCACCCAGATAAACATCGTTCATTAGCAGAGAACCCATCTACAACCCCAAATGAAGCGGCTTCCGACTCATTCGTCTAGCTCGAGTACGATAACCGACAGAACTGATCTCAGACTCTACAATGTTGAGCTCAGCTGGATGAGAGGAATCCACCTCAGGCCTCGGCGATTCCATACGGATTGGAAAATCATCGGGCCCCGAAAAATCCGCAACCAGAGATAACAACGCAGGTGTGTTAAGTGCATCCAGCCCCGCCCCGTGGCCCTCACTCGTACCAGGACATGAATCAACGCCACAAGGTGCTAAATGCCGAACCGATACGGTCATCGTGCGTCCGTCCGCCATCCGACCCTGAGCGTATTCCGGGTTCGCCTCCAGCACGTGTACCTGATCAACCAGCGGTTCGTATTTACTATGACGGACCATCCGCTTCAAGAAAGCGGGTCCGGGTTCAGAAAGCCAGCCTGGCAGGGATTGTCCACTGGAGCTACGTCTTTAACCACCGTTTAGAGGCCATTTTTCCCCGCAAAGCGGGGGTTGGCCTTTTCGGGGACCGTGGTAGTTGTTGTTTTTTTGGTCCCCTTTTTGAAGCAATGTTTTACGGCCGGATGCCCTTCCTGACGCCAACCCTTTTTGCCGCCTTCAACGACAAACAGGGAATTACCAGTGAACTGGTACTCAATTAGCCGACCTCGGAAGGATGACAGGCTGAGTCAACCCCCCTGGCATTAATTCGGCGATCGACCGAGATTCGAACCCAAGATCCTAGGATCCTAAGTCGGCACCCTAGCCGCTAGCCCAACACCAGGGATTACGTCTTTGATACATCATGATATGATAGCCATACATGATACGTCAACACCATGTTACGTCTTTGATAGCGGTAAATTCGATAGTGTGAAGTTTCATTTGTAGCGGTACATAGGAGAATGCGGATGGCGTGCAAGGCTTCAGGCAACACCGAACCCCACTGATTAAAGTTCAGGCCTCGAGTTTTCAAAGTCATTTCCACGGCCTTCCAGACTATGCCATTCAATCGTTCGACTTGTCCGTTCCCTTGTGGGTGATATGGAGTAGTTCGGCTGGTGGTGATGCCCCACTCCAGGAGGAAGGTCTTCACATCCTGAGACATGAACACCGCCCCCTATCAGAATGCATGAAAGTAGGATATCTAAACAGTAGAAACAGCTGACGCAAGCAGCAGATGACTGTAGTAGATGACATGTCAGTGCATGGGAACACAAATGGGAATCGCAAATACTCGTTTACGACCATGAGCATATAGCGGTGCGGCCCTGACTGTGGTAAGGGTCCCTTAAAATCGATACCCAATCTCTCCCAAGGACGGCAGGCTTGAATCAAAGTCCCCATCGGTGGCTTGTAGAAACGAGGTTTAATTTCAGTGCACACCGAACATGAATGGCACAAGCGTCTGACATCATCTACCGAGAAAGGCAAATTACGACAGCGAACAAAATGTGCGAGACACATCACCCCAGGATGGCATAGAGATTCATGAATCATTCGCAAATCATCAGACGTCATGCACGCGCAGACAGGTCTAGACAAGGCATCGGCCACCAGATTATCACGAGCTGGACGATAGACTATATCGAAGCAATAGTCGGCCAATTCGATTCCCCATCTCGATATATTTTCATTCTTGAGGCATTGTGCATGCCGATGGTCGTACATGAATGCCACAGACTGCTGATCGGTCATGAGTTGAAACTTTTTGCCCAATAGAAAGTGACGCCATCGCCTGATCGACTCAACGACCGCGTACGCTTCCTTTTCGATAGCAGCGTGTTTATGTTCACTGTCGCTTAAGGTGCGTGAAAAGAATGCCACAGGCTTCCCTCCCCCTCTTCCCCACCCCCTGTGTCAGTATCGCAGCGATTGCACAATCAGAAGCGTCTGTTTCAACTAGGAAGGGTATTGTCTCGTCAAAGGAGGTCACGCGGGCACCTGCTATGTTCTCTTTGAACTGCTGGAATGCGGCCTTGGCACCCATCGATAGAGGGAATGCCTTACAATCCACAAGAGGACTAATTTTTTTCTGAGTAGCCTTGGAACCCACTGATAATAATGTGCAAACAGCCCCAGGGCATGACGCAGAGACGCATGATCACACGGAGCCACCATCTCGAGCAAAGGGTGCAGTCTCTCGGCGTCCGGTTTTATCTCGCCTCCGGTCACTGTGTACCCGAGAAGATCAATCGTCTGAGCCGAATATTTACATTTCTCCTCGTTGAAAGTCAAATGGTACTGTTGGGCCACCCAGAGGAATCTGCGCAAGTTGGCATTATGGTCTTCTTGATTGTGACCGCAAACACATTGTCTACATACACAAAAATGTCTTTCAATTGCTCTTTAGCAATAATGTCCACAATGGCATGCTGGAAACAAGTAACACCAGTTGTTACTCCGAAAGGTATGCGACGGAATTGATAGAGCCTTTGGCCAGATTTGAACCCAGTATAGGGCCTGTCAGACTTACGTATAGGTATATGATGGTACACACTTCTTAGATCAAAGGTACTGAATATGCTGTACTTAGCCACGTCACGTACCATATCATCCAATTTTGGTAAAGGATATACATCAAGCTGTGTGAATCTATGAATAGTCTGCGAATAATCTATGACCATGTGCTTCCGATGATTAGCCGAATGCACCACGAGCACCTGGGCCCTTCACGGAGAACTACCAGGCTCTATAATGCCCTCTCGTAACAATTGCTTAGTCTCATCAGCGATGAACTGCATGTCAGCACGAGTGTACCATCTAGACTTTATGGTCTGTGGTCTACAATCGGCAGTTAAGCTAGGAAAGAGAGCAGGGGGCTCGATAGCCAGCTCGGCAAGACCGCAAACAGAAAGGGTATTCTCCCCGGCTCCAAACTGCATTTCCAACCATCCATGTCTATGCAAGAAGTCATGGCCCAGTAACACATCGGCACATAAGTTTGACATTATCATGAGTTTTACATCAGGATACACAATATCGTTGACAACCAGATTAGCAATGCACATCCCATTCGTTTGTGTCCACAGGCCTGAAGATGCCATGTAGATTCGCTTCGTAGCTGGGCCGACCGTCCACCCATGCCGTTTGACCAGCGCTTGACAGACATAACTTGCACTGCTTCCCGTGTCGATCAGGGCATCGGCAGCTTTCCCCTCGACAAGTAGAGGTAGCACCGTGCTGGAAAGGCTCTGTAACAGAGCCGGCTCCGCGGAGTGGGCTTCCTGCGAAGTGTTAGCTCCAGCGAGGGTAGTACGTCACGTCTTCATCGAGCGACAAACCTTCGCAAAGTGTCCTTTCTTCCCGCAAGTATGACACATCGCATCCTTGGTGGGACAAAGAGCCCGGACATGCCGTCGATTTCCGCAAAAGTAGCACTTTGCATTCTAGTGAGGAGAAATCGCAGCGGTTGTACCCTGGGCTTCTTCTTCGGGTGCCGGCAGAGCATCGATAGCTCCCGGAGCTGTCGCGGTGCCCGCAAGGGGTCGCTCGGCATTAGAGGCTAGCTCCGTGAAAGCTTCAGCGGTAGCTCCTGCTGTTATGTAAGGCCGTCTGTATGCCTCAGAGCGAGTTTGCGCGAGCTGCAAGACGCGAGCTTGATTGTAAGCATCTTGGTGCATCATAGCTGTTTTCTCCAGTAATCTTAGCCATATTGTGGGGGACGAAAGGCCAATAATGAAGGCGTCTCGCATAAAATCATCTGCTGTTTCAGCGGCCGTTCGAGCCTCTGTCATGCAATCCTTCCCGAGTTTCCTCAATTCCTGAAGATAACGTTCGAGAGGCTCCGATGGATCCTGTCTCCACGTGGCGAGCATGTGTCTCACGTACAGAGCACTACGAGGTTTTACGTAGATTTCTCGTAACGTGTCCACAGCGGTCGCCTACATTTCACAATGTGAAATGTAGTCGAAAACGGAGTTGGACACGCGACAGGTGAGCACAGACAATTTTTGCTCATCGGTCATGTCTGGCATCGTGGCTGTACAATTTATTGGTCAAAGCCCCAAGCCAATGTTCCTATTGGCTCGTTACATCTGTCACCTGAGGGTCCCCATTGAAAATTTTGAGTCGCAGTAACTTGTCCAAGTTGACTCCGGGTGAAGGGCTAGATTTCCATAAAAAAATGTGGTGATATTAATCCACAAAACTCCTTCCAAATAGTGAGCTTTATTGAAATCAAAACTTCCACGTCATCTACAAAGAGATTAAGCAATTATTAGCAAATGGCCATATAGAAACCCTATAAATAGCAAGCCATATAAAGAAGCGACAATTATACTTACCAGCTCGGATCATCACAAAATACAGGCTGTCCCTCGCACGCATACCCAACCACTTATAAAGCATTGCTTATCTCAACCGTCAGGGAGGAACTGCACCAGATCATAACCATTATTTCATTACACACGGACTTTGGGGAATGTTACATTCCACTCACGTTTGTCGTATCATGAGTTTACTGCTTTGAGAGCATTGGGGGAATGATGGTACCATCACATGTCTTGTTCATTTGATGCAAGTGACATTTTCATTGTACTTTCTTTGATAGTGTTATTATTGTGTATGTGAGAGTTCTTAATACAATTACTTGTTTTGTTCTACAAATGCATGGTGTGGTTTTACCATGGTTTATTAGAACACGCAAAATAACAAATCTTTCTGCCGTGTTCCTTCTCGAGACTCTGAGGTGCACCGTAACCGCGGTTTGGGGAGGACACGCAACACTTGGCAAAAAGACAATACATGAGACTATACATATGCAGAAGATTTTGTTTTGTAATCCGACCAAATATGGCAGACTGACAGTCTTTAACTCCGTATACCAAAATTACTAAAACCATTGGAGTTATGACATTTTATGTCTTTTCATGCCTCCGTTGATGAAGTCGCCGGAGGCATTATATTTTCAGGTTGTCCATCCGGCTATCCGTCCATCCGTCCTTCCATGATTGGTTTTCATTACCGCGATAACTTGAGAACGGCTAAAGGGATCTTAGTCAAACTTGGTGCAGGTATGTATGATGAGGTAAAGATAAACTTATTAGATTTTGGGGTCATGAGGTCAAAGGCCAAAGGTCAGAGGTCATGTTAGGTAAAAATACTGTTACCGCGATAACTTGTGAACCAGCGATGGGATTCTGACCAAATTAGGTACAGTTATGTAGAATGTTGTAACGATGAACTGATTCGATTTTGGGGTCAAGCGGTCAAAGGTCAAAGGCCAAAGTCTGTAATATGTCTATAACTTGAGAACAGCTGAAGTGATCTAATTCAAACTTGGTACAGGTATATATAATGACGTAAATATTAACTGATTAGATTTTGGGGGCAAAGGTCAAAGGCCAAAGTCTGTAATATGTCTATAACTTGAGAACGGCTGAAGTGATCTCATTCAAACTTGGTACAGGTATGTATAATGATGTAAAGATTAACTGATTAGACTTTGGGGTCAAAGGTCAAAGTCAAAGTCTGTAATAGGTCTATAACTTCAGAACGGCTGAAGGGATCTTAGGCAAACTTGGTTCAGGTAGGTATAATGAGGTAAAGATGAACTAATTCCATTTTGGGGTCACTAGGTCAAAGGCTAAAGATCAGAGGTCATGTTAGGTAAAAAAAATCCTGCTACCAAGATAACTTGTGAACCAGAGATGGGATTCTGACCAAATTTGGTACACTTATGTATAATGATGTAAAGGTTAACTGATTAGAATTTGTGGTCATGAGGTCAAAGGTCAAAGATCAAAGTCTGTAAAGGGTCTATAACTTGAGAACAGCTAAAGGGATCTAATTAAAACTTGGTACAGATATGTATAATGATGTAAACATGGACTGATTAAATTTTGGGGTTAAGAGGTCAAAGCTCATAGGTCATGCCAGGTAAAAATGTGATAACTTGAGAACAGCTGAATGGATTTAAATCAAACTTGGTACAAGTATTATAATGATGTAATAATGCGGGCGAAGGCATATTGGTCGACATCGTGGCGTGAAAGAGTGTCGTTCTAATTCTTCTTGTTTTTCAAGAGCCCCAAATGCCCATGAAAGTCAAAACCTCACCCCACAAAAAAGATTCCCCAAAGCGGCTTCATAAGGACTTTTATGATGATGTTCTGGACATATTCCAGAGTCCAATGCAACATAGTTTCCTTTGTGCAGAATTATTTCTCGGTTTGACAGAGTCTGGTGGCTCTCTGCCTGGATTATAATGTGCATCCTTTCATCCATTTTATTGAAGAACAACCAATGAATGAGCTTTAATATGAACCAAATCCAGTTAACCAACCCCTCGATTTTTTTTCAATAAACATACATTTATGTGTGTGAGAGAGAGAGTATGTGTGTGTGTGTGTGTGTGTGTGTGTGTGTGTGTGTGTGTGTGTGTGTGAGTCTGTTATTGTGTGTGTTGGTGTGTGTTAGTGTGTGTGTTAATGTGTGTTTGTTTGTGTGACACCATTTTTCACAGAGATGGCTGAAAGGATCTCCGTCAAACTTCCAGACGTTTATCAGTGAGTGCCAGGGAATGTTTTTTGGCCAAAAAATTTAAGTTGGATCTTTTTTTTTTAAAGCTCTATCGTCGGTACAGGAAAGTATGTAGGGACCCCATCCCTAGTGGGTTTAGGGAAAATTTTTAGGGCTCCACAAAAAATAGACCGGCCAGCACTTCTTCTCTTATTCAAGAAAATCAATCATTAAGGCATTCCATTTGGCTACAAATGAACTACATTGAGTCTGGCAGGATGGTACAGAGGTAGCACACTTATATTTTAACTGTCTTGTCTGGGTTCGATTCCTGACCCAACTATAAGTTGTCAGATTTATGCTTCATTTATGCAGACAGGCCGTTGCATCACAAAGTACACCATCTCTCAGAATGACGTTAAGCTGGGTGTCCCGTCTGCTGGGATTAGTTTGTGGACGCTAAATATCCCACGGTGTCTTTTTTAAAGAGTAGACAAGTTATCGCCAGTGCCTTGAACAAATAGTAATTTCGGTCCCCCTTCAATCGAACATCAGGATTTGCCAGCCGGTTGGTGAAAGGGCAATTGGGCAAAACGACATTCCCTGGCGGACACCACAACAAGGTGGGAATAATTGAGGCCATTTTAAGTATATAGTCAAAATAACACAGTACAATGGGAAAAAGGTCATATTTATCGTAAACATTTTATCCAAAAAACAATTGGTAAAGTGGAAATACTTTCGAAAAATCTTTCCAGTATCATGAAATGGGAACTGCTTAATGAAAGCTCTCCCAGGCTCTGACGAAGGGTAACGCCTGAAACGTCAGCATAGCTTTGCTTCCCATGACTGTTGCCGCACATTTTGTCCACTTGGGATTAATAAAAGCCATCGGTCAAATTGCCGTGTGACACCCACCGGTACGAACCTTGACAAACTTTCGTATTCCTCTGTGTTCATGAAATATTCCATGATTTGATTTGTGTAAATTTCATTTGTGTAAATTTCATTTGCCGAAATTAGATTTGTGTAAAATTTATTTGCAGAAAAATTATTTGCGTAAAATTGATTTGCATACATTTGATTTGTGTAATGATTTGTATAAAATAGATTTTCGTAAAATTGATTTGCATAAAACTTATTTTCTTAAAATTGATTTGCATAAATTTGATTTGCATAAATGATTTGCATAAAAATGATTTGCCAAAAATTGATTTGTCAAATAGATTTTTATGAAATTGATTTGCGTGAAATTGATTTGTGTTAAATTGAATTGCGTATAATTGATTTGCCTAAAATTGATTTGCTTAATATTGATTTGCATAAAAATGATTTGCCTAACATTGATTTACATAAAATTGATTTGCTTAACATTGATTTGCATAAAAATGATTTGCCTAACATTGATTTGCATAAAAATGATTTGCCTAACATTGATTTGCATAAAATTGATTTGTGTATAATTGATTTGCGTAAAATTGATTTCGGTAAAAACGATTTGCGTAAAATTGATTTGCGTAAAAAAAATTGTCAGAGCAGTACGATAAGGATTTTGTAGACAAGGAATATAGTACCTTGATACACACTTGAGTGTGTGTTGTAAACAAGGAATTTCGAATGTAGGCGGGAGGTATTTGGCGGGAATTACCGATTCAATCAACGATGACGTAACAAACGCAGAAGGCGCTCCCAAAACAATGTGGGAGGCAACGGTGCGACGTTTACGAATTGCTGATTTCTTCCCTCTTTTTTATTCTCTCTTTGTGTGTTCCTTCCGACCTCATCCCGCCCTGACCCATTGTCGGGAGTATGCGACGGAGGCTTGTCCACCCGTCGCCTTGTCTCTGCGTCATTGTCGATGAACCGTTGGCGGCCCGGGGGGCGCAAACACTTCTTTCACATTCCAATTTGTGCCGAGCTCTTTCCCTTTTGAACATGACTGCTATCACCCAATTGAGATGTTTTGGGTCCTTTTTATAACCCCGCCATTTGGAGGAGACTAGAGACAAAACAATTTACCTTCTTTTGGGAGGTTCTGACCTTTATCGTCGTCTTCGGTCAGTATTTAAGATATTTACCTGAGGCAGAGGTCCAGCTTGAACCCCAACTACTCCTCCCCACCCCAATCCCATACCCCATAGCCTCCTTATTTTCAGAATTATTTTAATCATCAACTTCAGGAATTATGGCCATACATTCAAATGCTTGTTACTTTGAACATTGTGATGACAATGCATGCAGTATTTCTCAACAATGTTTTTAAACAGGTGAACCTCCACACCCCCACCACACCTGTTCTCCCTCTCTGTTTTTTCCCAAAACCTTGAGAACTACTATTAATCAAATAAAAGCATTTCCAGGCTCGACTGGAACGTATGCTTCCTGGGGTTTTTTTTTTTTTAAATTACTATCGTTATTATTATTGGTATTATTATAAATTATTATTACACTATATTATGACACGTTTTCTCGGCGACAGAAACACCGATACATTTTAAATTTCACAGGGTTGTTACAAGTCGTGAGATCTATTGTGTATCCTCCAACAATGCTGATTGTTCTAAAGACTTGGTGGCCATGGCATTTTGAACACTTTAAAAATGATTCAAAGATCTTCTCGAAAACTGCTGAGCCGATCAATACGAAACTTCAGATGCATCATTTCAAGCTTGAGAGGTATCTCTATAAAAAGTAAAGATGGTTGCCACGGACTCAGAAGAATTGAGCATTTTTTTGACATTGGTAAGTGAGTGGATTTTGATGAAGAAACCAAGCATGTACCAGAGATGTCAATAAGTCACTTGAGCCAACAGAGTGATTCATCAAAGTCTGTGCTGTCCTTCAGATGGGTGTTAAACGGGCGTCCTATCTGCCAGCATCTGTTGGTGGACGTTAAAGATCCAAAGGTGTCCTTGGTGAAGAGTAGGAGAACTGGCACCCTGAACAAGTCACAAATTCTTGCCCTAACCAGCAGATGGCATTGCATCAGCAGCACAGCCATGCTCTCAGCCAATTATGCTATCCTGCAATCTTGAACTGCATACGAATGAACGAACAAACTTGAGCCAAGCCTCAATTAAGTCAAGTCTTTGAGGGCAAGTCTCAAGTTTATGAAGGCAAATCTCAAGTCAAGTCTCAAGTCTTTGACGGCAAGTCTCAAGTCACATCTCAAATTCTTGAGGGCAAATTTCAAGTTTTTGAGGGCAAGTCTCAAGTCACATCTCAAGTCTTTGAGGGCTAGTCTCAAGTCAAGTATCAAGTCTTTGAGGACATGTCTTAAGTCAAGTCGCAAGTATTTGAGGATAAGTCTAAAGTCAAGCCTCAAGTCTTTGAGGGCAAGTCTCAAGTCTTTGAGGGCAAGTCTCAAGTCTTTGAGGGCAAGTCTCAAGTCATGTCTCAAGTCTTTGAGGGATAGTCTCAAGTCAAGTCTCAAGTCTTGGAGGACAAGTCTTAAGTCAAGTCTCAAGTCTTTGAAGGCAAGTCTCAAGTCATGTCTCAAATCTTTGAGGGCTAGTCTCAAGTCAAGTCTCAAGTCTTTGAGGACAAGTCTGAAGTCAAGTCTCAAGTTTTTGATGATAAGTCTAAAGTCAAGCCTCAAGTCTTTGAGGGCAAGTCTCAAGTCTTTGAGGGCAAGTCTCAAGTCATGTCTCAAGTCTTTGAGGGCAAGTCTCAAGTCATGTCTCAAGTCTTGGAGTTCAAGTCTCAAGTCATGTCTCAAGTCTTGGAGGACAAGTCTCAAGTCAAGTCTCAAGTCTTTGAAGGCAAGTCTCACGTTTTTGAAGGCAAGTCTCACGTTTTTGAAGGCAAGTCTCAAGTCACATCTCAAATCTTTGAGGGCAAGTCTTAAGTCAAGTCTCAAGTATTTGAGGATAAGTCTAAAGTCAAGCCTCAAGTCTTTGAGGGCGTCTCGTCTTTTTTAAATTTTTTTATTTATTGTATACAACATCGAGGCTCGTGAAAGAGCTAACATTAATCACACACAAGTCAAACCGACACACAAAACACAAAAAACAAGGGGAGCGGCAGACAAGATGGGGAGAGAGGGGGAAGGACACAAACACAACATTTGAGAGCAGGGACATCGGGAGGACTTGGGGGAGGTGGGAGAGGTATAAAACATATGAACACTGCAAGGACTCTGGGGTGAATTAGCGGGGGTAGAAAAGATCAAGGTTTTGGATGGGGGAAGATAAGAGATGGTGGTGAACAGCTGTTTTAAAGAGCTGGAGGGAGGAGTGGGATTGAAGGGAGTGGGGGAGTTTGTTCCAGAGGCGGGAGAAAAGGGGAATGAAAGAGTGAAGGTGAGCAGAGAGCCTAGATTTTGGCAGTTTAACCATAAGAGGGTTGCAGGCAGATCTTATGCGACCTGAAGGAATATTGGGGGGACAGAGCACAGAGAGAGCTGGAGGAGCAAGGCCGGAGAGGTGTCGGTAGAAGACAGAAAGACCACCAACCTGCCTGCGGTGAGTGAGTGAAAGGCCCTCGGAGTTAACTTCATCGCAGGAGATTCCAATGATTCTGAAAATCTTTGGCCTCAACAGCGTGAAGCGGAGCTAGGTGTGAGGCAGGAGCACCAGCCCAGAGGGGGGAACAGTATTCCATTGAGCTGCGGATGAAAGCCTTGTATGTGGTGAGGAGCTCAGGTGTGCCAAGGAAGGACTTCGCACGATGGAGGATGCCCAGTTGGCGACTGGCTTTGGAGGCCAGCTTGGAAATGTAGTTTTCCCAAGAAAGATCATGGCAGATAGTGAGACCCAAAAGCTTGAGCGACCGAACTTCTTGGAGAGGATTGTTGAGAAAGTAGATGGGAGGGTTTTCCAGTCGGTCCTTTCGGAGAGACATTGTAAGTGTGTGAGATTTGTCAGGATTGAAAGACATGTTCCACTTGTTTGACCAGTCTGTCATTTTGTCCAGGTCTGCAGAGAGTGAGGAGGCTGCAGACTGCCGATCTGAGGGATGAGGAATGGAGCGGTAGATAGTGGAGTCATCAGCAAAGGGAAAGAGAGGATTTTCCAAAGAGTCAGAGAGATCATTGATGAAGACCAGAAATAGCACAGGACCCAGAATACTACCTTGGGGAACTCCAGCCAGAACAGGAAGGGGAGATGAGAGAAATCCATTCAGGGCCACACGTTGCCTATGACCAGAGAGGAAATCCGCAAGCCATGAGTGGAGTTTTCCATGGATACCATAGGAGGAGAGTTTGGTGAGCAGAGCTGGGTGCCAGACTGTATCGAAGGCACATGATATGTCAAGTGAGACAGCTCTGATTTCCTGTTTGGCATTGAGGACCTCCATCCTTTGTTGAGACAGCAGAAGCAACATGTCCAGAGAAGAATGACCTGGTCTGAATCCAAATTGATGATCAGAGATCAAGCCATTGGAGCAGAGGAAGGATTTGATTTCCAAAGCAATGATGGATTCCATGACTTTGCTGATAATTGGAAGCAGGCTGATTAGTCTGTAGTTGCAAGGATCTGTTTTTGCACCTTTTTTGTGTAAAGCGGTAATGTTTGCTGATTTCCAAGATGCTGGCAGATGACCTTGAGCAAAAGAGAGGGTGAACAGATCATAGAGAGGGTGAGATAGAGCGGCAGAGCAGGATTTTAGGACCCGTGGGCTGATGCCGTCTGGTCCAATTGCAGAATCAGAGTCGAGGTTTGATAAAAACTTCTCCACCTTGTCATGAGAGATGGACACAGAGTCCAGGAGCAGTTGGGTTCGACTGGGAAAGGTGGGAACAGAGACAGATGGGTTTGGGAGACAAGATTTTGAGGCAAACACAGAGTTGAGGCATTCGGCTTTGTCACGTGCGGTGTCAACTGTGTAGCCATTTGAGGTAAGGGAGGGGATGGAGGGGGAACAAACACCAGAAACGGATTTGACCAGACGCCACCAGGATTTGGAGGAAGGAGACAGGTGTGAGAGTTCAATCTTGAGTGTGGAGAGTTAGTGCTTCCTGGCACTCCTGAGGGGAGACACACACTTGTTTTGAGCTTGGTGGAAGGAACTGAGATTGCTTTCAGTTGGATTTGCCTTCCAAGAGGCAAAAGCAAGTTGTTTCAGGGCAACTGCCTCACCACAAGATTCAGTGTACCATGGACAGGAGGAAGGGTAAGACAACTGAAGACGAGATGGGATAAATCTGTGCATGAGAGAGAGCAGTTTGCTTTGGAAGAATTCCCAGGAAGAATTGCTGTCAGAGGCAGTAGAGATGGGAGACCAGTCCAGATGATTGATGGCTGCTTGCAGACCGTGCCAGTCGGCCTGAGTGAAATGCCAGACTCGTCGGCGCTGAGGAGGCTCTCTGAGAATGGCCAGAGAGATGTCCTCTTTAACAAGCACATGATCAGAAGAACCGATTGGAGCAGAAGAAGAGCAGCAGACATTTGCAGGGAAGTTAGTCATAACCAAGTCCAGAAGAGAAGATACTCCATTGACTGAGATCCGGGTCGGGAAATTGACAGATTGTGTCAGTCCCAATGAGTCGCAGAAGTCCTTTGCTGAGGTGCCATGGCTGGTGAGAGATGAACCCACACCCAGCCAGCTGGCATGATGACAGTTGAAGTCGCCACATATGAGGAAGAGAGAGAGTTTGGATGAGTTGATATAAGTTGGTCCATGTTGTCCGACAGCGAAATGTAAATGGAGTCATCACTGTTTGGAGGACGGTACAGAACACATATGAACAAAAGGTGGGAGCGGAGAGGAAGCCGTAGCCAGAGGTACTCCTGGGGGTGGGGTGGAGAGAGGGCAGTGCAGGGAGAGTTAGGAAGAGAGTTTTTGATAAAGATAGCCACCCCACCACCAGGACGAGGCTCAGGTCTATCGTACCGGAGGAGGGAGTAACCAGGAAGAGATATTAAGGAATCAGAGACATCTTGAAGGAGGAAAGTTTATGTTAAGCAGATCAAGTCTGGATTGTCAGAAGCAACCTGAATGGAGAGATCAATCAGGTTTGAGCGAAGGCCCCGGATGTTTGAGGTCCATACCGTTAATGAGGAGAGAGGGGGAGCATCGGGTGCAGGACAGGGGAGGGGAGGGGTAGGGTCAGATGAAGGGTGAGAGGGGGAGGTAGGAAGAGCAGTTGATAGTGTGTCAGAGATTACAGAAGAGTTACAAGAAAGGGAAGGATGAGGAGGACGAAAGGTTTGATGGTGATGGGATGAGGCATAGTGAGGGGTTGTTTGAGGGGGGGGGCAGGAAAGTAGAAGGTTGGGGGAGGTGGAGGTATGAGATAGAAGGGAGATGAATTGGGGAGGAGGCAGCTTTGAGAAGGAGGTGGGAGGAGGGAGAATTTGGGAGGGATGGTTGGGGGGGGAGATTTGAAGGGGAGGGGTTGGGGGAGAGTTTTGAATGGGAGGGGCAAGGGGGGAGTTTAGGAGGGGAAGGGCAAGGGGGGTGTTTAGGAGGGGAGGGGCAAGGGGGAGTTTAGGAGGGGAGGGGCAAGGGGGGAGATTTGGAAGGGAGGGGCAAGGGGGGAGATTTGGAGGGGAGGGGCAAGGGGGTGTTAAGGAGGGGAGGGGCAAGGGGGGAGTTTAGGAGGGGAGGGGCAAGGGGGGAGATTTGGAGGGGAGGGGCAAGGGGGGAGTTTAGAAAGTGGATGATTAATGAAAGATGAACATTTATAACAAATTGGGTTTGTTGTTATTTTCAAGTTAGCGATTCGTTTAAGAACGATGGAGGAGGGGTGAAATGAATGAGAATTTAGAGCATGGAGTGATTTGGAATCATAAGAGATTGTATATTTTTTTGAAATGGAATGAGTTGAAGAGGAAATTGAAAGGAGCCTTTTAAATAGGAAGAAAAACAGCGTGTTGTAATATACGACTGAATAAAACACTCCAGGGGAAAGTTTAAACATATTTAAACAGAACCGTGAAGAACAATCTTATATTCACAAAAATACCAATGGGGAGAGGGAGCCTAGATGGATGACCACGAGTCACTTGAACAGGGCAAAAGGTGGAAGGCAAGGGGAAAATGGGGGCGGGGTGAGACAGCGCACGTGGGCAGAGGCAAAAGCACACGATGGGACAAAAGCACACGAGGAGAAAGGGAAATTAAAAAAATTGGGGGGGGGGGGCTGTGGGGGTTACAACGTTAGACAAATAGTAGATGTTCGGTGAAGTTTGGGGGAGAAGGAAAAATAAAAAATCCTAGCAAAACCAGCGAAGGAAGAAACAAACTTCGACGGGGGAAGCCTGAGGCTGCAAGGCCTCACACGCTGCGCGGCAAACAAACGATTAATTTATGAAAGATATACACCGAGAAACATCCAAGGGACACACTATAAGTTCACACGCCGAAAGCTAAAATACAGTTTCGACAAAATACAATTGTGAACAGACTTAACTTTGAAAACGTGGAGACCGTGTGGAGCTTAGAAAATTTGTGACGTCGTCTCGAGATCTCGCGAGACTTTGAGGGCAAGTCTCAAGTCATGTATCAAGTCTTTGAGGGCAAGTCTCAAGTCATGTATCAAGTCTTTGAGGGCAAGTCTCAAGTCATGTCTCAAGTCAAGTCTCAAGTCTTGGAGGACAAGTCTTAAGTCAAGTCTCAAGTCTTTGAAGGCAAGTCTCACGTTTTTGAAGGCAAGTCTCACGTTTTTGAAGGCAAGTCTCACGTTTTTGAAGGCAGGTCTCAAGTCATGTCTCAAATCTTTGAGGGCAAGTTTCAGGTTTTTGAGGGCAAGTCTCAAGTCATGTCACAGGTCTTTGAGGGCAAGTCTCAAGTCACATCTCAAATCTTTGAGGGCAAGTTTCAAGTCATGTCCCCAGCCTTTGAGGGCAAGTCTCAAGTCTTTGAGGACAAGTCTCAAGTCTTTGAGGGCAAGTCTCAAGTCTTTGAGGGCAAGTCTCAAGTCATGTCTCAAGTCTTTGAGGGCAAGTCTCAAGTCATGTCTCAAGTCTTTGAGGGATAGTCTCAAGTCAAGTCTCAAGTCTTGGAGGACAAGTCTTTGAAGGCAAGTCTCAGGTCTTTGAAGGCAAGTCTAACGTTTTTTAAGGCAAGTCTCACGTTTTTGAAGGCAAGTCTCAAGTCATGTCTCAAATCTTTGAGGGCAAGTCTCCGGTTTTTGAGGGCAAGTCTCAAGTCATGTCTCAGATCTTTGAGGGCAAGTCTCAAGTCACATCTCAAATCTTTGAGGGCAAGTTTCAAGTCATGTCCCCAGTCTTTGAGGGCATGTCTCAAGTCAAGTCTCAAGTCTTTGAGGACAAGTCTTAAGTCAAGTCTCACGTCTTTGAGGACAAGTTTAAAGTCAAGTCTCACGTTTTTGAGGGTAAGTCTCAAGTCATGTCTCAAGTCTTTGAAGGCAAATCTCAAGTCTTTGAGGGCAAGTCTTTGAAGGCAAGTCTCAAGTCTTTGAGGGCAAGTCGCAAGTCTTTGAGGGCAAGTCTTAAGTCAAGTCTCAAGGCAAGTCTCAAGTCTTTGAGGACTAAGTCTTTGAGGGCAATTTTTAAGTCATTGTAGTTTTACTTTTATTTATGCCAAATCATATATTTATTTACAAACACTGTAGGACAATCTATCAAAGAATTAAAACACAGAGATTCACTTATTGCAATGTATTTTCTGAAAAGGTGTTTAACTCAAGTTTTTATTTGTCAACTCTCTGCCGCTCCATTCCTCTTCCCTCAGATCGCCTCAGACTCTCTGCCGCTCCATTCCTCTTCCCTCAGATCGGCAGTCTGCTGCCTCCTCACTCTCTGAAGACCTGGACAAAATCACAGACTGGTCAAACAAGTGGAACATGTCTTTCAATCCTGACAAATCTCACACTCTTACTATGTCTCTCCGAAAAGATCGACTGGACAACCCTCCCATCTACTTTCTCAACAATCCTCTCCAAGAAGTTCTGTCGCTCAAGATTTTGGGTCTCACTATCTGCCATGATCTTTCTTGGGAAAACCACATTTCCAAGCTAGCCTCCAAAGCCAGTCGCCGACTGGGCATCCTCCGTCGTGCGAAGTCCTTCCTCGGCACACCTGAGCTCCTCACCACATACAAGGCTTTCATCCGCAGCTCAATGGAATACTGTTCTCCCCTATGGGCCGGTGCTCCTGCCTCACACCTAGCTCGGCTTCACGCTGTTGAAACCAAAGCTTTCAGAATTATTGGAATCTCCCGCGATGAAGCTATCTCTGAGGGCCTTTCACTCACTCACCGCAGGCAGGTAGGTGGTCTTTCTGTCTTCTACCGACTCCTCTCCGGCCTTGCACCCCCAGCTCTCTCTGTGCTCTGTCCCCCAAATATTCCTACAGGTCGCACAAGATCTGCCAGCAACCCTCTGATGGTTAAACTGCCGAAATCTCGGCTCTCCGCTCACCTTCACTCTTTCATTCCTCTTTTCTCCCGCCTCTGGAACAAACTCCCTCACTCCCTTCAATCCCACTCCTCCCTCCAGGTCTTTAAAACAGCTGTTCACCACCATCTCTTATCTTCCCCCATCCAAAACCTTGATCTTTTCTACCCCCGCTAATTCACCCCAGATCCACCTTGTTTGAAATTCCAACTTCTTTCCTGGAAGTCCTGGCAGTGTCCATATGTTTTATACCTCTCCCACTGCCCCCTTCCCACGCCCCCCCCCCCCCCCAAAGCCCTCGCCCTCTCTCAGATCTCTCGATGTCTCCATGTCTCTCGGTCCCTGCTCTCAAATGTTGTGTTTGTGTCCTTCCCCCTCTCTCCCCATCTTGTCTACCGCTCCCTATGTTATATGTTTTATGTGTCGGTCTGTCTTTCTGTGTGTTCATGTGATTAATGTTCGCTCTTTCACGAGCCTCGATATTGTATACAAAAAAAAAAAAAAAAAAAAAAAAAAAATAACTTCACACAGTGGACATTTTTTGTTGTGTTCCCAACAAAAATTTATTTATGTTAAATTTACTTCTCATATCTTGTGTAACATATGGACACGAGACTACTCAGTACCCTCAGCCTATGTATAAATGGTTTGCACGTACAACCAAAGCATTCAATGTGGAACAGGAAAGGAGATTTTAAAATAATATTACCTCCGCTACTGAAGGTGGATGTAGGTTATGATTTCACCTGTCTGTTTGTCTGTTTGTTTGGCTGTGGGCAATATATCTCAAAAAGTTGTGGACGGATTTGGACGAGATTTGGCAGAGAGGTAGCGTGTGTGACAAGGACGAAATGATTAGATTTTTGTGAAGATCCGGATCCGGATCAGATAATTTTTAAAGTCATTCTTCACCATTGAGAGATTGGGACAAAAACAATATGTAGCAGGATATCTCAAAAAGTTGTGGACGGATTTGGATGAAACTTGATGGAGAGGTTGCATATGTGAGAAGGAAGAAATGATTCAATTTTGGTGAAGATCTGAATCTGGATTTGGATCAGAGAATTTTTAAAGATATCTTTCACCATTGAGTGATAGAGCTAAAATCGATATCTCAAAAAGTTATGGACGGATTCAGACGAAACTTGGTGGACAGGTTGGGTGTGTAACAAGGACGAAGCAGTTCCATTTTGATGAAAATCTGAATATGGATTCAGATAGGAGAGTTGTTTAATTTTTAAGTTATTCTTCACCATTGAGAAATCAGGCAAAAAGCGATTATTTCACATGATATATATAAAAATGTTATGGACGAGTTATGACTAAACTTGGTGGACGAGTTGGTTTGGTGACAAAAACAAGCCGATTAGATTTTGGTTCAGGTCCGAATCCAGATCCGGCCTATCAGTGGATACAAAACATAAACTGTTCATCCTGGCGGAGGTATGAGCACTACCGAGTGCCTTTCTAGTTTACTTGTATATTTATTACGTACGTTAAAACGAAACATACAACTTATTAACTTCAGTTGTCTTTTAACACTCTGTGCTTTTTTTATGTTTTACTTTTTGAAAAGATAAGTCATGATACAACTTATAATTATTGACGAAATGGAAATAATCCAAGTCAACTGACATATTTCAATCATCGCAAAATATGTTTTGTTGCGTCGGGACGTGCACGAGGTTACCGATCAGGGGCCACGTTTTCCCAGCACGAATGTTGATGGTTTGAATAAAGTTGTTTCCCACGTTGGTAAGACCAGTGCTGGGCTCTTGGACATGGTGTGCTATGTGCTGTCTGGAGAGTGGACATTCCCTTTAACCTTAGTGGAGGTGAACGGTATGCAACCTGCCGGCTGTGACCTGTGAGTGCTGGCACTGTGAACATGTACACCTACTGGGAATATGTCGTTATTGACCGAACCGCTCATGCCCACGACTGACAATAATTACTCCCGCCAGGGAGTAATGCATTCGATCCCGTGTGTGTGTGTGTGTGTGTGTGTGTGTGTGTGTGTGTGTGTGTGTGTGTGTGTTCGTGAACAATATATCTGGAGAAGTTCTGAACGGACTTGGATGAAAGTTGGTGGGATGATTGCCCTTGGGATAAGGAAGCATTGATTAGTTTTTGGTGAAGCTCAGGATATTATTCCGGATCCAGGAATTTTTTGAAGGATTGTTTACCATTGGAAGATAGGGCTAGTTTTTTTTAACATTATGTTCTATATACTCTATATTTAACATTGTGATATGAAAATAGTTTTCATATTTGTTGTAAATGTAGTTTAAACTCGTGGTTATGCGTTAGAGCGGTGTATTTTGTTAGCAGCGTCGTCTTCAGGGTTCTTTTTATTTATTTTTTATTTCTAATAAAGACATATTCTGTCATTTTAAAACCACCAAATTGTGTATTAGGTTTCCCCGTTTCATACAATGTATCGTTTGATACGTATAATGGTTTAAAACTGTTTTTTTGTTGTTTGTTTTTTTATCTCAGAAGAGATATCAACATTTACCTCAGCGAATGTCAATCGCGGTGTCAGTATTTGATGAACTTATAAAGACTTAGGTGACTTATAAGTGTGACAAGCATGTGTACGGGATTCTTCCCAGAAGAATGAGTGGTCGCATTAGTAGTGGGGGGGCCAATGTTTTCCCGTTGAATTCAAATGTTAATTTGTGGACACTGGTTGGGTTGTCTTTAGGGATGATAGAAGTTGTAGAAAAAATATGTCTCCATTTTTTTCAAGTTCTTTATAGCGGCCATTTTGGATTATCAAAATGGCGTTTGTTGAAAACCGAAATTGTCATTATCTTGGCTTCTAAATGACCTAGAGTGTTAATTTTGGTGTCCAAATGTACATATTTGCGGATACTTAATCCAATAAACACACATTTATACACCTACATATGATCAAAAGGGTTCTTATGGCAGCCATCTTGGATTTTCACGCACTTATGCCAACACATATATATATTTTTTTCCATCATTTTCACTTCTAAATCACATAAAGGCTGGACTTTAGTGTTCAAATGTACACTTATAATGTCTTTGTGCAATATTTTTAGTTGGCAGTGTTCATTGTTACATTGAAGGATCTCCATCCTCCTCATCATCAGTGTTATCGATTCCCATGGGGCGCTCCTGACCCGTGTTACCACACACCTCTTCATCTGCCCCACACATACACATCTCAGAACAGTTGAGATGCTGAGACCTGCATGAGCAGTGAGACATGCATTGGGTCTTCTTGCAGTTACATTTGATTAGATGTGTGATGGCAGCTGGGGCTGGAGGGTCCTTGGTTGTGATGGGCACCAGCTGATCTCCTTCTGCTCTCCATCCATGTTCTGTTGGTTGTGGAAGCTGGGGGTCCGGTACATCAGCCTGATGCCACACCATGGCCTGGAAATGTGCACGAGCAATGGCTTCATGTAAAGCTCCCCGTGTTGGTGGCAGCTTCTGTGCCTCTAGCTGTTTCTTGGTAAACAGTCTCCACCTCAGCTTGCCCACATCCACAACTGTAGTACGAGGCTCATACAGCTGGCATACAAATGCCTCAATGTCACTTTCTGTGTCAGCTCTCAGCTCCTCAGAGGCCCCAAGGTCATGAAACGCAGATACCACCTCAACAGAGCACCTATTGAGGGCTTGCCAACATGTGAGCTTTCCCTTGCCGGCAAACCGACCAGTCTGGTCTGCTCCCATGAATGCATGGAATCCTGGTAGGGCTGCAGCCTTCCTGACACCAAGTTCATGTACTATTGGTTCCAGTGAGATTTGCCTCTTCTTGTTCCCCACACCCGTGATGAAGTATGTGTCTTTGCATAGTTCATGGTACCGGTGGAGTGCTAGGATGAATACATCAGTATCAGGTGACTGAATGTACAGCTGTGTTGCACCTCTTCGGACGGCATCTAGACTGTGAAGAAAGATCCTCGTATCAGCCTCCTCCTGGGAGCTACGGAGATGCTGTACATCCATGCAGTTGGAGAAGACATCCTGCCTTGAAGTGACGATGAAGACCTTGGTAGTCCCCTCAAAGTGACACAGAGCTTTCTTTGCCAGATAGACAGTTAGCTCATCTTTGGTGTTGGTGTGCGACAGGAACTGTTTTGCTGTCAGTTTCCCAATCGGGGTGCTGTCTTGAACGTGGTAAGCAGTGGGCGGCTTGCCACCTTGGCGCCTCTCCCGTGTGGCCTCTTTCAGTGAATTTGGCAGATCATATCGGTCAAACACGAGGTGGACTTCATCATACCCGTTGGTCTTGCAGTCCAGTGTTGCATTGAAATGGCCAGCCCACTGGGCACATGTTTTGACCCATTGTGGCTTACCCATTGCTTGCACTAATGCCATGCCGTCTATGACAGTCACCTTCTTGGGAGGGGGTGGAGTATGTTCAGGATTGTCGTCGTCTGGCTGCTGACCAGTGCCAGTTGACTTCTTGGGTAGATCTTCTAGGATGCCCATGAGCTTGCTTTTGTCTGTGCATGGTAGTAGTGTCCCAGCCATTGCAAAGAGGGTTCGTGGAAGCGCGGTGAATTCATATTGACCTATGGCATCCTTCAAGTTGATCTCTGGTCGTGAGCGGGCCACGATCAGCATGCGCGCAAACAGTGACCTGTCGTCTTTCAGCTCTACAACCTTGTCTGCCAGTTTGTGCTTCACAGCTTTCCTGGCACTCTTCCACATCTTCAGTTTGACCTTTCCCATTCTGGCCCAAAGGTTGATTTCATTTGTGTTGATGCGCTCTGCAACAAACGTGTTATACGCTTTCTGACCAATCTCATCTTGGTTGCAGACATCCTTCTGTACTTCAGCTGGCATCACCACCTTGGTGATGATAGTCGTCAGGTCTTCACCCTCATGCGTCATGGGATTCATGGACTCTCTGATCACATTCTTCAGTCGACGAATGCTGTCTTCCTGCCGAGCCCAGACTGTGGTTGATAGGTCGTGGTGCTCCTTGCGTGTAGCTGATTGTGAGCCAGCCATCTGACGGGCTTCTTCAGCAAGCCTACTCAGCTCTGGTGCTGTCAGAAAGAACCTTTCGCGGGCACTGGCATTCTGGGTAATGCCCACAATACCCCCTGTCACCTTCATGATCCTGTTGATGTGCTCCAGTGCATGGTCCACACCTACAGCACAGAAGGGGATTTCATTCTTATGGACACTGAAGTTCCCATCCATGAACTCTTGGTAGATCCCTGGATCTGTCATCTTCAGGGCCTTCATCTCTGCAAGGTACCGGGGAGTCAGCCTGGCATATTTCTGTTTGTCATGTGCAAAGAAGTATATGCACATCTCATCCAGTGAAGACAGGTGAAGCTCAAATTGTCCATCACGGGTGGCACGGATGAATGTGTATATCAGCATTATCATCCGCATGTAGCGTCGCACAAACTTGAACAGTGGACTCTTGGCTTCTTTCCTCTCATCAAACTTTGCCATGGCCTCCAGGACTTCGTTTGACTCGAGGACAGCTAGCATGTTGTTCTGCGCGCTTGTCATCTCCTCTCGGTTGTGTAGATGACAGCTCTGGGCAACCTGTTGTGCTGACTGGGTACATGGGCCCCTCAGATGGGGATGCTCTTGGAAGAATTCGTCCACATAGAGGTCGAAGAGGGCTTGGACAGTGGTGATGTGGGCCTCCAAAGCCCTCTTCATGTGCTTGGCTTCCAGTATTTGTCTGGTCGTTGTTGGGCCATAGATATCAGCCTCAGACCAAGCCTCGTCAAGACCACTGTCCTCTATGGCATTCCCAGCAGCCCTCAGTGCAGCCATCACAGTGTGCATCTCCCCTAGTCGCAGTACCCACTTGCCTTTGCAGTCATCTCTGGTCATCTCCAGCTGTTTGGCTCGCTCATACAGGGCCATGTCTAAGGTGATCACTGTCTTCCTATCGGGACCCATGACCATGCAGTTGATTTGCTGTGTCTGTTTCAAGACTGTTATCAGTGTTTGCCATTCATGGGCTGGTGCTGCTACCAATGGCAGGGCGTTGACCTCTGTCAGAGGCTTCGAAGAGGAGAGCAGTGAGTTGTAGGCTGTCCAAGTTGGGATATCGTGATGCTTGATCCTACTGCCAGGTGGTTGTTTTGGATCGTGGACGAGTGACCCAACAGGGTCAGCATGCTGGGGTTCTGCAGCTTGCAGCTGGTCATCTGGTGGGATGATGTCGTCTTGTACGTCCTCAGCTTCAGCTGTTCGCATGATTGTGCGTGAAAGTAGCCACACTGTGTCCGTCGCAGAGTACGGCTTGGTGACATCTGGGTTTGACCGTGTCTTGAAGCTATACGTGGTACCTGTGGCAGATTGTTTGTTTGGTGCTTGGCAAGGAACAAAGTCTGGAGCAGTCAGAACCTTGAGTGAGCGGTGTCTGGCCTTTCGGTCATGTAGTGTCAGTGTTCTATGTTCATCTGTGGAGGGTGCATATTCCCGTCGTTGGTAGAGTGCCCAGGCTGTAGCATGGAGTGTCCGCTTCCCATCAGGTGTGTCTTCATTGAAGTCACTGTTGTCCACTGCAAAGAAGACAAACGTCCCTATGCGCATGGTTCTTGGAAAGTATACACCCTGTTCTGTCGTAGACTCTATGACTGAGTTGGCCAGCTGTGTCTCCAACCGCAAGATCCGACTATAATCAACAGACAGACCGAACCCATGCAGGAAATCCAGAAGCTTCTTGTTTCTGGTGGACTGATGGACTACAATGGCAACGGCAAGCTGCTGTGGCCATTCTAAGCGATGGCGGAATGGTGCATCTGGCTCTTTGGGCTTGTACGTGACTTGGCGTTTTGACTTGTAGCCGTACATGATGTTCTGACTGATGGTTATAACATCTCGATGAATAGTGGCTGAGCGCATAGTCTCTGGCTCAATGCTCGTGGCTGGTCCTTCCAGTAGCCAGCGGAGGAAAGCATAGAGTACTTTGGGTACATGCTTTTCAGCATCATCAGTGTTCATTTCTCCTTCAAATTGCCATGGGTGCTTGTTCTGACAAGCAATGGCACTGCGGAGAACAGAGGCACTCTCAAACAGTTGTTCGATGTTTTTTTCATTTGTCTTCGTCATTGCATCTTCGACAGCTGCATCACGCACGGCAGTGGAGAATACACAGTCTGACTCGTTTCGACGTTTTGGTTTCATGAAGTGAACGTCATCAATGTGAGAGTTGATTTTCTCCTTCATGCCTTGGGTAGTAGGTGATGGGACATTGTGCACACCATTATTGTCAAGAATCCTGGAGTAAACCGACTTCAGGTCAGACATGTTGAGAATTTCACCAGCTTGGAGTAGAGAGCGAACAAGGCTGACAAACTCAATGTCTGCGGCTATTTTGATAACATTAGTTTCTTGCAGTATGTGTTCTTTGTCATCACTTGATGTCCCACTCTTGGGAGCACGTTGGACATTCTGCACCCAGCATGGGAGATGATACTTGACGTCGATCGCATGAGCATCATGTGCACTGATGGCAGCACTCAGCTGAACTTTCCACTTGTGATTGCTGCCTTCTTCAACAGCTTTCTTCAGCTGTTTACCTGCGTTGAACGTGCATACAACATGTACACTTTCCTTAGTGACCTCTTGACAGAAGAAACAAAGGTCTCTGTTGAATGGAGTTGATGATGAACGTGTGAAGCGAAGAGTCTCGTCTTGCGTAGAACCTGAGGTACTTGCAGCGGCAGGTGCAGAAGAAGGACGTCCACACCTCTTATGAAGATGCTGGGTGTCGCCATGTTCGCAGGCTTTCTGGTGGCGAACTCTAGCACGCTCCAGGTGAGCAGTGTTGCATGTAGATCCATAACATGCCCGGTGCCACTTTGCTTTATTGTTCCTCAAGTCAGTGGCAGTGAAACAGCTTAATCGTTCGCTGATCTGTTTGAAGTCGGCATCACCATATCGTGCCCTCTCCTGGATGAACTGGAGAAACTTTGCATATGAGCCCAGTGCTGGCTCAGTAACTAGTGCACCTTGGGGATCCTGGCACTGAATGCAAAGTGTGAAATCAGTTTCTTTCTTGGTTTTCTTGCTTTTTGGCTCCATCATAGCTCAGGGTCACGAATCTGGAACATACAAATAACAAATAACAATTAAGATAGATGTGCATTAAGTTAGATTTTGGACACTGGTTCGGCTGTGCCATAAAAACCTATTTTTATCCCTTGTAGGTTATTAAAGAAGGTTTCATTCAATTCTCTATCCCCAAAAATGTACAACTGGACACCAGAATCGAAACTCTAGGTCATTTAGAAGCCAAGATAATGGAATTTTACGTTTTCGACATCCGCCATTTTGAAAATCCAAAATGGCCGCCATAAAGAACTTGAAACAATTGGAGACATATTTTTTCTAGAACTTATATCATCCCTAAAGACAGCCCAACCAGTGTCCAAAAATTAACAAGCAATTTCACCGGGCATTTCAATCTGCTACATTGGCCCCCCCACTATAGCTTGTACGACTTAAAATGAGCGAGTTTTGTTTTGACGTTTGGGCCAGTTTTACATGTTGTATCCCTAAGGAATGAAACGAACGTTTTTCTGGCTTACAATTTTATTTGAAGTCACACATGCCTCAAAATACACTCACTTATATAGAATTGAACGCTGAATCCGAAAATGCAAGTGAAATTGCCTTGTTTTTTTAACATTATCTTCTATATATTCTAAATATATATCTGTGCAGTGTCTGTCTTGTGTTGTCTTGTCTTGTGTTGTCAGTGAACTGCTCCCTCAAACTTTTGTGAAATCGTACTATTCCAACTTGACCCACAGCGGGAGTATGCGCTCTACTGAGTGGCGTTCTAGTTTACTCCGTTTTAATTTGATGTTTATTCAACGATTATTTTCCGAACATTGTCAACAAGTCATTATGCACTCCGAATCACAAGCAAGTCACAAATCCGAGTCTCAAATAAATTTTGTTGAGTCTGAGTCGCCGTCGAGGTTAGAGGTCATATTGATTATGACTCGTCCTGAACTCTCCCTTCACAACCAAGATGGCGTCCATAGCAACATATCCCATGTATCTTTCCATTGCATCAAAGACACTAAATATTGCCTCTTTTGACAAGAAAAGAAACTGCTTTTTAATATAGAAATGTAATCTCTAATGTCAGCAAAAATTAAGTGATCTAAGTGGGCGGCAAAAGAAGTCAAAAATTGGATATAAAATACCTTAAATGGTGATTTATCTGCTGTGGAGAGAAGAGAAACTGACGTTTCGGGCCTTACCCTTATCAGAAGAAAAGAGACTTCCGCAAATGACGTCATCACTGACGTACTGAGCATGGGGGACGCGCCGATTGGACTGAGGTGTGCACATCATGTGTTATGTATTTCTCAGGGTGAAAGGTCATGAGTGAGTGTTGGTGGTGAGGAGAGGAAGAAGAACAGGTCACTTTAGCATTAGCATCATTAGCATTAGAACCGTTACCCACAATTGTACCGTTACCCACAATCATACGTATCCAATAAAATCCATCATCATTCGTATCCAATATTCGTATCCAATATTCGTATCCAATATTCGTATCATCATTCGTATCCAATAAAATCCATCATCATCATCATCATCATCATCATATGTATCATCATACGTATCCAATAAAATCCATCATCATACGTATCCAATATTCGTATCCAATATTCGTATCATCATTCGTATCCAATAAAATCCATCATCATCATCATCATCATCATCATCATCATCATCATACGTATCATCATACGTATCCAATAAAATCCATCATCATTCGTATCCATCATCATTCGTATCCCATAAAATCCATCATCATTCGTATCCATCATCATACGTATCCAATAAAAGATCAAGACGTGAACCAAACAATTTTTACCTTCGCAAAAGCGGAAGGTTATGTTTTGATCGCTGTGTATTTATTTGTATGTCTGTGTGTGTGTGTGTATGTTATTCGCATAACTCAAAAAGTATTCAACCGAATTGCATGAAATTTGGTGGGATGATTGGTTATTATACGGGACACATTTGATTAGATTTTGGGAGCAATCGGGTCAAAGGTCAAGGTCAAGGTCACGAAAAGGTCAAAATCGTATTTTTACCAAGTACAGAACAGTAGCTGCGGCGAAGGTATGCGCTCTACCGAGTGCCCGTTCTAGTTTGTCATAATATTATAAGCCTCTACTGGAGTGGCATGATAACTGATAGGTAACAAATGTGCTCGACTCTGTAGCTTTCTAGTTGGTTTGTTTTGCGATGGAAAAGGGTCAGACTATTATGAACCAGTGGCCTTTCAGGCAAGTGTTGGTCAAGGAGAGCACCATCCTTCAGAAGGGAGGATAATCCAGAGGGATATAGTGTAAAGCATTTCGCTAGCATTTGCTTTGGACACTAAAGACCACATGTTACCATTTTGAGTCGGTCATTGTCTGCTTCACCAGATTCGAAACTCCTGCAATCAATACAAATGTAACCCAATAAACCTCAATCTATAGGGAGAGCAACTCAAGGAGTGATGCAAGCAGTACAACAAATTTCAGAATTACCATGATTGCCACAAAATGGCTTCCGCCTGAGTCACACTGACCATACTACTTGTGACGTAACTTGATGTCATACACTATATCCTTTTAATTGAAAATATCTTCTGTGGCTAACAAACAAAGCACAACTTTTACTTCATTTTAAACTTTTTATAATCCAAAGCAACATTTGGAGCAAATCTCGTGATGAAGATTGCAGATATAAGTGAGTCCACACTGACAAGGTAGTTTGCTTTTATTGATGAAAAGGTTGTGCTTTTGTGTTTTATTCTCTCAAAAAGCAGGTGAAAAGGTTTTGCTGCCAGGAGGTGATTGTATACAGCTTCGTAAAACATACAATATTGCTACCACAGGTATTGAAGAAATTCACGTCATAAGATACGACCAACTGTCCAAGAAACGCCATTTTTTATTATATATCTATATATATATATATATATATATATATATATATATATATATATATATATATATATATATATATATATATATATATATATATATATGTATATATATATATATATACATATATATATATATGTATATATATATATATATATATATATATATATATATATATATATATATATATATATATATATATATATATATACCCATATACAGACTTGGCATTTAATATGGAATATATATTTTTTCTTGACTTGGGTTTACTTTCTTAACTCAGTATATCAATCTGGTGAGTTTCTTTTACACTTTGGTGATTTATTTGTTAAAAGAACCATGTCACTGATTGTCTGTCGCAGAAAGAAGTCAACAACAGGATTATATCACAGGTGGCGTGGCAAAATGTACGGACAAGTGCATTTGATGATTGGCTTCACAGTCGGGTATACAAGGGTTGTTGCGTTCTGTATTAGTGGAAAACAACTGCTGCATGTCTCCAAAAGTTATTGCCGCTTCCACTGGAGATGGTCCATCAACTCGACAATGCTGTTTGTCATGGAGTGGTGGCTTTACGAAATTACGGCATGAAACAGCGTGCTATTGCTCGGCAGTATGGCATCACTCAAGGTCAGGTGTCAAAGATCCTGAAACGAAATGCTCAAAGGGGTGTCCCTACTCCAATACCGAGGCCAGGACGTCCCCGCAGAACCACAAGGAGGGATGATCGCCAGCTGCACCGGTTAGTCCGCAATGGCCGTACCAAGTCAGCTAATCGGCTTAGGGCTGAGTGGCAGCAACTGACAAATGTGCCTGTATCCAGAAGGCTAGTTAACCAACGACTGGTTCAAGCAGGCTATCGTGCCAGGTGTCCCCTGAGAAAGCCACGCCTGACGAGACAACACCACCTGCGCCGATTGCAGTGGGCCAGAGAGCACCGTCAATGGCAGCCAGGACACTGGAATCACGTGATCTTCAGTGACGAGTCTAGATTTCTGGTCTATCGTCAAGATGGCCGCGTCCGAATGCACAGACAAGTGCATGAAGCCTACAACAAAGATTGTTTAGTGCCAAGAGTCCAAGCTGGAAGTGGTGGGGTGACCGTTTAGGCTGCTTTTCATGCAGGGGGCAAAACTGACCTGGTTGTTCTAAATGGAAACCTGAACCAGTTCAAGTACAGGGCCATTCTAGAAGAAACATTGCTTCCATTTGCTCGTGCAGCCTTTCGAGGAAACTTTGTCTTCCAAGATGACAATGCACGGCCTCATCGTGCTCGCATGATCCAACACTTTCTTGCTGACCATGGTGTAGAGCATATGGAGTGGCCTGCCATGTCCCCGGATATGAATCCGATAGCGAACTTGTGGGCAGAATTATCGCGTCAAATCGACCACTTGGACCAGCAGCCGACCTCTGTGCGTGAATTGCAGCAGGCTATTGTCACTGCATGGCAAGCGATTCCTGTCCAAACCTTGGCAAATCTCATGAACAGCATGCCTCAACGTGTGCATGCTCTCCTGAATGCTCGTGGGGGCTACACGAAGTACTGAACTGTAATTTTACTGTCCGTAATCCCAGTCGTAATTTAACTTTTGTTTTTGTTAAAAAAAATTTTGGCTAATGTGCAAAATAAAGAGATACATCTGGAAAACGTACAGAAGTTTAACACAGTACTGTCCATGAATTGAGTTCGATATCAGTTTACATCACTTTCAAGGATCAATTTATTTGTTTCGAAATGTCAAATGTGGTTTTTGTTTCTTTTAAAGGTCACATTAACAAAATCTAGAATAATTTCAACATAATTCCAATGAACTTTTGGTTCTAAGACATCTTGAAAAGTAAGTTCACCCCAACAAAAAAAATATTCCATATTAAATGCCAAGTCTGTACATACAAATACATATACATATACATACGAGTATATAGTACTTTTATACTGAAAAATGTTTTTGAAAAAAGCCCTGGTATTTCTTGGACTGTGGTAAGTATCTTGTTCTAAGAACATTTTGAACATCCCACCTACTTGAATCTCAAAACATTATATGCTTTCTTTCCAAAAATCACACGTGTGTGCCCTGCTCTTGTGCTCTTTCTTGCTCTTTCTTTCTCTGTCTCTGTCTCTGTCTCTGTGTCTCTCTCTCTCTCTCTCTCTCTCTCTCTCTCTCTCTCTCTCTCTCTCTCGCACACACACACACACACACACACACACACACACACACACACACACACACACACACACACACACACACACACACACAATTAACCAATCACGGCAAGCACACAGCCCCCAAAAACTATCACACCAAATATAAATAAGTTACGCGTTCAGTATATTAAAAAGAAATCCTCGAAATGTTCAGTTAGGGCAAGGGGAAGGGGTGTGGGAGTTATCACAATGATTATAAAGAACTCCAAACATCCTCTGGTATAACATTGTGCATTATGATGTCTTTGTATTGTTCCCTTGTGCATTTAGTCACTTGCACACAAAGCGGTCGTAAGTGCGTGAGCATTGCTTGCA
>NC_136261.1:291579799-291729799 GCF_964187855.1 Myxine glutinosa | reverse complement strand
GCGGTAGACAAGATGGGGAGAGAGGGGGAAGGACACAAACACAACATTTGAGAGCAGGGATCGAGAGACATGGAGACATCGAGAGATCTGAGAGAGGGCGAGGGCTTTGGGCGGGGGGCATGGGAAGGGGGGGGGGTGGGAGAGGTATAACACATATGGACACTGCCAGGACTTCCAGGAAAGAAGTTGGAATTTCCAACAAGGTGGATCTGGGGTGAATTAGCGGGGGTAGAAAAGATCAAGGTTTTGGATGGGGGAAGATAAGAGATGGTGGTGAACAGCTGTTTTAAAGACCTGGAGGGAGGAGTGGGATTGAAGGGAGTGAGGGAGTTTGTTCCAGAGGCGGGAGAAAAGAGGAATGAAAGAGTGAAGGTGAGCAGAGAGCCGAGATTTCGGCAGTTTAACCATCAGAGGGTTGTTTTGCTTATTACACGAGAATTGCTCCATCATAGAACGGCCCAGGTCATGCAGCAACATTTTGCCCCAAATTGCAAAGGTCACCGAGTTGCTTGTTGAGGCCGCATTGCTCCACCAGGCCGCATTGCTGGTGGGGTCAGGACATTTGAATTTGTTCAGGGTGCCGGCAATAACTCGCCTATTCTCCGCGAAGGACATCGTGGGATCTTTAGCGAACACCATCTAACGTATCTGATGGTTTATGGTCACGTCAAGGATCGAATCCTCTAGCTTAAGTGCAAGCATGCTCCGTCTGAGCTATCCTGCCAGCCCACAAATGGTACCTTGGATCGCCACCTGGCCCGGCCTCAAAAACCTATCAACAATCAATCATGCACGATAGCTACGTGTGGTGTTCAAAAGGGTATCGAAGATACTCAATAGTCCAAGACCTGCAGAAAAAGTCGAGGCGTATAATATATATTAATACAAATACACATTTTCCTGTTAATTACATAAATGTTTCTGTTACACATGAAACAAAACATGTTGGGTTTCATGGACTAATCGCATATAAGACCCGGGAATACCAATCTTCACGTAATTGTGTAAAAACGGTTGTTGCTGTTTGTGTGCTCCTCCTTGGACATATATTTTTCTATTGCTTCAAGAAGTATTACTATATATAATTTTGTGTGCTCCTCCTTGTCCATCACACTTTATTCGAAAGGGTTCCTGCTGTCGTAGGATAATAAAAATGGTTCCGTTGGAACCGCTACATTAAGTTCGAAGTCCTGTAAAAAGCCGTTTATGATTAAATGGACACGACGTTTTATCATTTTCAAATTCTTCTTCCAAATAAATTGATTTATTAGCTTTGCAGTGGTACCATTTGTATTACTCTACAACGGCAGGAATCCCATAGAATAAAGGATGATGGGCAAGACACAGATACATGTACACAAACACATACTCACTTAAATACATACACACACACACACATACATACACACATACATACACACACACACACACACACACACACACACACACACACACACACACACACACATACACAAATACATACAGACATACACATAGACCTTTTTACAATAGAGGATTGTGTGTATCTTGTTGCGAGAATCTTTTGACACCCCCCCCCCCCCCCCCCCCTTCTGACCCAGAGGTTATTCGGGGGAGCGAGCAACATTGAGCTTTTTCTCCAGGGAGAGAAATCGAACAAATGTTCTAAGAACGAGCGAAACAAGCTTTTCTCAAGAGAAGAAAAACAAAAGGTTTTATTGCCTCATTTCCATTCCCAGGTGGACCAAAGCGTTTGCCGCGCGCCGGCTGAACAATATCCGTCCAATCAAAATGGAGAACAATCTGACAAGCCGGCGATGTCCTCTTGTGATTGGTGGAAAGTTCTCGGCGCAGCGCCCAGTGGAAACGAGCCAAAGGTACAAGGGTGAAACGATGAGGCGATTTAAATGTGCGGCGGAAAATAATGCTCCCTGATACGGTAACGGAGACACGTCGGCTCGTTGTGGAAGGGTTCGCCGTCCCTTAAATTCAACGTGTTTGAGCCCCACACCCCCACCCCCCACACCCCTCACCCCACACCCCTCACCCCACACCCCACACCCCCTCCCCGAAGGCTCCTCTAGCCCTTTGATAGAGCGCCGTGAAAATCCTCGCGGTGAGATTGCTCTCGAAAGATGCTAAAAGCAGTCACTGTGACCCCATTGTTTATTTACTTTGTGCAGAAGGACAACAAAGAGGTCGGCGATCGGAATTTGAAACCTGACCCGGGAGACAAGCGCGTGGAAAAGCAGACCCACGACGGTGGATCCCACCCCCAAACCCCAAACAGCTCCCCCCCACCCCCCGCGTGGAAAAGCAGACCCACGACGGTGGATCCCACCCCCAAACCCCAAACAGCCCCCCCCACCCCCCGCGTGGAAAAGCAGACCCACGACGGTGGATTCCCCCCCCCCCCCCCCCCCCCAATAAAAGAAAAAGTTTATTACAAACAAAACTTTGCAAAAAGTAATTAATAGCGAAGTTTGTTGCAACACCGAGATGCGCAGAACGTTTGGTTGATGATCACAAATATATTGTCTGAATGTCGCCATCCTCCCACATCATCACCAAGCCCCAAACCTCCCACTCCGTATGAATAAACAATAGCCTTGAGTTTATAAACAGTTATGGAAACAAAAAGGCTTACAAGTAAATGTAATAATTCATCCCAAACAGCGCCCGTTAACCCTTGCAGGCAAACTTACCTGATGCTGCGAACAAAAGCCCTCTCTCCGTCTCTCTACCTCAATCCCTCTCGTCGGCCTCCGATTATCTCTCCACCAGGCAACACTTATCCGGGGTAAGCGCAACACTTCAGGCAGATGTATCTGACCGGCTGGAGGTTCGAGACCCTTAAAAGGTTCCACGAAAACTGTTTTAAAAAGGTCTTTTCTTGACGGGCGGAGCTTAGAGCACGAAAGGGGTGTGGTTAAAAAAGGGCGGGTTGGTTTACGCCCCTCCCTCCGCTCACACCTTCACCAGGCAAACGGAAACACATTTTCAAAACTAGAACAACACTCGGTAGAGCACGTACCTCCGCCAGGCTGAACAGTTAACGTTTTGTATCCACTGAAAGGCCGGATCTGGATTCGGACCTGAACGAAAATCTAATCAGCTTGTTTTTGTCACATAACCAACTCGTCCACCAAATTTAGTCATAGCTAATCCATAACTTTCTTAAATATCATGTTATATATCGCTTTTCGCTCTATCTCCCAATGGTGAAGAATCACTTAAAAATTCAATAATTCTCATATCCGAATCCATGTTCAGATCTTCACCAAAATCGAATCGAATCGTCATTGTCAGACACCCAACTGGTCCACCAATTTTCGTCCAAATCCGTCTACAACTTTTTGAGATATCCTGCTATGTATCGTTTTTGGTCCCATCTCCCAATGGTGAAGAATCACTTAAAAATTCTAGTAGCCGGATCAGAATCCGGATCTTCACCAAAATCTCATAATTTCGTCCTTGTCACATACGCTACATCTCTGCCAAAATTTGTCCGAATCCTTCCAGAACGTTTTGAGATATTTTGTTCACAAACGGACAAACAGACAGGGGTGAAAACATAACCTCCATCCACCTTCAGTGGCGCAGGTAATACGGATTGTAACTCACTAAATCGTGGCTCTCGAGACTCAAACGATATTTGTAACGCGAAATCGTCCAGGTCAAAACAAGTGGATGCCATTGGGTGCTTGGTGTTCGCCCGCTGGTTGCATCATTACCGAGATGCTGCAACGTCACTGACACAGTACTTTTAACTTAGGGCAGGAACTTGTAATTTGGTGAGGATGCCGGCGATAACTCGCCTACTCTTTGCGAAGCACACCGTGGAATCTTTAACGTCCACCAACCGGCAGACGGGACGCCCGTTTAACGTCCATCCGAGGGACGGCACAAGCATTGATGAAACGTCTGGGTGACGGTTTATACCTGGGTCGAGATTCGAACCCACGGTAGACAGATCAAAGATGAGTGTACGTACCTGCACAGCCCAAACAGGTGGTTCACTTGCTAAATAACGCTCAAGTTAAGTTTTACCAAATTCCTTTTTCATACCAGGTATGTTAGAGTACCGGTATAAATGACTCCATCTATGGTATCTACCTACCAACTCTCACGCACTGTAGGTACCAATGATTATACAGCTAACCCCAAGCAGGAAGTTATTGCTCTGACACCGGCACACAATGGTCTACTGTTTCGCAAGAGACCTTGTGATGGTAACGCTTAATTAGATGGAGTTCGTGATTGCGAGGTTGCTGATTCATGATGACAGACGCGCAAGCAAGATGAAGTGTTACCATTGAATTACAGGGCGTGCGATGATGACATCTAATGGGTAATAATGCAAAGCGATCTCTCTCGGGTCCTCATTTGGTAAACGAGCAGTTTATTATTTATTAAAGGATTTATTTATTTATGAAATCCCAAAGACGTTATGTGCAACACCTTTTTAACTGACGGGCCCAAAAAGGTGTTGGCAAACCATCCAGACGCCAATTGCAAGTTGCCACGAGTTAAGAACTTTACACACCAATCGCAAGTTAACATGAGTTAAATAAGAACTTCAAACACCAATCGCAAGTTAACACAAGTCATATAAGAACTTTACACACCAATCGCAAGTTAACACGAGTTAAATAAGAACTTTACACACCAATCGCAAGTGAACACGAGTCAAATAAGAACTTTACACACCAATCGCAAGTTAACACGAGTTAAATAAGAACTTTACACACCAATCGCAAGTGAACACGAGTCAAATAAGAACTTTACACACCAATCGCAAGTTAACACAAGTTAAATAAGAACTTTACACACCAATTTCAAGTTAACACAAGTTAAATAAGAACTTTAAACACCTATCTCAAGTTAACACAAGTTAAATAAGAACTTCAAACACCTATCTCAAGTTAACACAAGTTAAATAAGAACTTCAAACACCTATCTCAAGTTAACACAAGTTAAATAAGAACTTCAAACGCCAATTGCACGTTAACACAAGTTAAATAAGAACTTTACACACCAATCGCAAGTTAACATGAGTTAAATAAGACCTTCACACCCCAATTGCAAGTTAACACAAGTTAAGAACTTTACACACCAATTGCAAGTTAACACGAGTTAAATAAGAACTTCACACACCAATTTCAAGTTAACACGAGTTAAATAAGAACTTCAAACGCCAATTGCAAGTTAACACAAGTTAAGAACTTTACACACCAATGGCAAGTTAACACGAGTTATATAAGAACTTCACACCCCAATTGAAAGTTAACACAAGTTAAATAAGAACTTTACACACCAATTTCAAGTTAACACGAGTTAAATAAGAACTTCAAACGCCAATTGCAAGTTAACACAAGTTAAGAACTTTACACACCAATCGCAAGTTAACACGAGTTATATAAGAACTTCAAACACCTATCTCAAGTTAACACAAGTTAAATAAGAACTTCAAACGCCAATTGCAAGTTAACACAAGTTAAATAAGAACTTTACACACCAATCGCAAGTTAACACGAGTTAAATAAGAACTTCACACCCCAATTGAAAGTTAACACAAGTTAAATAAGAACTTTACACTCCAATTTCAAGTTAAGACGAGTTAAATAAGAACTTCAAACGCCAATTGCAAGTTAACACAAGTTAAGAACTTTACACACCAATTGCAAGTTAACACGAGTTAAATAAGAACTTCACACACCAATTTCAAGTTAACACGAGTTAAATAAGAACTTCAAACGCCAATTGCAAGTTAACACAAGTTAAGAACTTTACACACCAATTGCAAGTTAACACGAGTTAAATAAGAACTTCACACACAAATTGCAAGTTAACACGAGTTAAATAAGAACATCATACGCCAATTGCATATTAACAAAAGTTAAATAAGAACATCACACGCCAATTGCAAGTTAACACAAGTTAAATAAGAACTTCAAACACCTATCTCAAGTTAACACAATTTAAATAAGAACGTCAAACGCCAATTGCAAGTTAACACAAGTTAAATAAGAACTTCACACACCAATTGCAAGTTAACACCAGTTAAATAAGAACTTCACACACCAATTGCAAGTTAACACGAGTTAAATAAGAACATCATACGCCAATTGCATATTAACAAAAGTTAAATAAGAACATCACACGCCAATTGCAAGGTAACATAAATCAAATAATAGAATAAGAATATAATAATATAACATGAAATAGTAAAACTTTTTAAAATTTCAGATCATTGAGATGAAAATTGACCATTTTATGTGATGCTGTCCTTTGACCTTTTTGACTAAATTATTAATTTGTCTTCTCCATATTTTCATAATAAAGCTTTATTGAAAATTTGATGACAAAGCAAAAATGGTGAATTGAAATTTAGGTCAATTGGATGAAAATTGATTTTATGTGATGCTGACCTTTGACCTTTGACCAAAATATTAATTTGTCTTTTCCATATTCTGTTCATAAAGTTTTCTTGAAAATTTGATGACAAAGCTCAAATGGTAAATTGACATTTCAGGTCAATTGGATGAAAATTGATGATTTTAGGTGATGCTGACCTTTAACCTTTTGACAAAATTATTAATTTGTTTTCTCCATATTCTGATACTAAGACTTTGTTGAAAATTTGATGACAACTCAAATGGTTAAAAACGTTATAGCCTGGATAGACACACAGACACAGACACAGATTTGACAGACTTGGGTGGGAGGGAGGCCTGATATTTGGCGGACTCGAGTGGAAGGAGGGTCTAAGATTTGGAGGACATGATTGGGAGAGGGGGAGCTTGAGATTTGGCAGACCCGAGTGGGAGGGGCCCTGAGATTTGGTGGACCCGTGTGGGTGGGGGGCCTGAAATTTGGTGGACCCGAGTGGGAGGGACCTTGATATTTGGCGGACCCATGTGGGTGGGGGGTCTGAGATTTGGCAGACCGAAGTGGGTGGGGGGTCTGATATTTGGTGGACCCGAGTGGGTGGGGGGGCATGAAATTTGGTGGACTCGAGTGGAAGAAGGATCTGAGATTTGGTGGACCCGAGTGGGAGGGGCCCTGAGATTTGGCGGACCCTGTGGTTGGGGGGTCTGAGATTTGGCAGACGCGAGTGGGAGGGGCCCTGAGATTTGGCGGACCCGAGTGGGAGGGGGGCCTGAGAAAGATGAGGATCGGTGGCGGTGACGCGCACACACACACACACACACACACACACACACACACACACACACACACACACACACACACACACGAAGGTGCATACATCGAGACCTGGGCGGGCTCCATTTCACCTTCTGAAACCCGCATTTGGAGACAACCAACCAACCATACACACACACACACACACACACACACACGCACACACACACACACACACACACACACACACACACACACACACACACACACACACACACACACACACACACGTGATTGCAAAGTCTCCTACTGGTCAGGGGACGGGCGAATGAGAACTTCACACGTCAATTGCAAAAGTTTAGAACTTTACTCGTCAATCGCAAGTTAACACAAGTTAAGAATTTCTTCACTCCCTAATTGCAAGTGAACAAATGTTAAACTACAACGCCACTCATTAGAGCGCATACTCCCGCCGTGTGTGGCCGCTGCTGGCCCCTATCTTCCAATGGTAAAAAATCCTTCAAAAAATTCCTGGATCCGGAATAATATCCTGAGCTTCACCAAAAACTAATCAATTCTTCCTTATCCCAAGGGCAATCACCCCACCAACTTTCATCCAAATCCGTTCAGAACTTTTCCAGATATCTTGTTCACAAACATACGAACACACGAACACACACACGGACGGACACGATCGAATGCATTACTCCCTGGCGTGAGTAATAAGAACTTCACATGCCAATGGCAAGTTAGCACAAGTTGAGAGCTTCTCACGTCAATTGCAAGTTAACCAAAATGTAGCAACTTTGCATGACAATCGCAATTTAAACATAAGTTAGCAACTTTGTGCACCAATCGCAAGGTCAAGTCAAATTATCAACTTCGCGCACTAATCGCAAGTTTAAAATAAGTTAACAACTTTACGCACCAATTGCAAGTTTAACACAAGTTAACAATCTTGCATGCAAATCGCAAGTTCAAGCAAAGTTAGCAACTTTGAAACTTTCTGTTGAATGCAAACAGAGCAAGTGCAGCGACGTCGAGGGGCATGGCAGGGGCCCGTGCTTCGTGCTTCGTGCTTCGTGCTCTGGACCACGCGGTCGCCCTCCGCGCTGTGATGTAATTCCGAGGGCAGACCCGCTGGGTTAGCACATAGCTGGGAAATTGCAGCACTGTGCCGCCTGGCGAGGAGAGACAACTCAGGCGCGATCAACATTCAAGGCATGAATAAGGTTCGACTAGTTATCGGACGATAGCTTCGAAATATTAAGAGCGAAACGTCGTTGCATTGGGGCCATGCATCTAGCAGCTCGACCAGTACTTATTATTGGCGCCCTTATGGTGTCCTTTCCTTGAATCCGTTATCAATGCATACCTTATTTCCCATTCAAAAATACGTTCAAACTTCCATCATGGGAATGCTATCACCAATATGTAGGTTTATAAAGATGTCGATAATACTAATAGTACGTATATATGGATCTGGCAGAATGCTCTCAACTAAGAGGTACACACACACACACACACACACACACACACACACACACACACACACACACACACACACGCACACACACACACACACAAAAGCTGTCTAGACTGAGTTCGAATCCCAACCCAGCTATAAACTGCCATCCTGGTGTTTCACGGGCAGGGCGATTCATCAATGTGTGTGCCGTCCCTCGGATTGACGTTAAACGGGAATCACGTCTGCCAGCATGGATTGCTGAACGTTAAAGATCCCACGGTGTCCTTCATGAAGAGTAGGCGAGCTATCGCCGGCACCCTGAACAAATGACAAATTCCTTCCCTAACCTTAGTCGAACGTCAGTCCTGGCCAGCCGGATCGTGAAAGACTCGGGGCAAGCTTCCCCTGGCCAACCCCACAATAGCGTGGGAATAATTGTGCTCGGTAATAATATGGGGGGGGGGGGGGTGGGGGGTGTACAGAGGTCGTGTAGTGTCACTGGGCGTGATGGTCCCAATGACCCTTTTTGAGCGAAATATCATGTAGCGTATGAAGAACTGCTCCACACATCTCCAGCCACGTGACCCATTTACATCCTTCCATAATGACTGCATAGTCTGCCGGTGAGTGACTGGTCCTCAAACGTATGGCGATGTTTAATGGGGTTTTGGGCGATACATAACTTGATGGCATAACTTTCGATAAAGCCATTTTTCCCTTTCCTAGGTAAAGTGAATAAAATGCTTAATCTTGATCCAATGATCAAGTGAAATCATTTTTGAAACTAGAACGGTACTCAGTAGAGAGCATACCTCTTCCAGGCTCAACAGTTTACGCTTTGTATCCCACTAATAGGCTGGATCTGGATTTGGACCTGAAACAAAGTCTAATCCGCTTGTTCTTGTCACTTACCCAACTCATCCAACAAGTTTCGTCCGCATCCGTTCACAACTTTTGAGATATTGTGTTATACATATAGTTTTTGGCCCTATATCTCAATGGGGAGCCTGGTGTTGGCTTAGCGGTTAGGGTGCTGGCTTGGGATCCTAGGATCCTGGGCTCGAATCCCGGTCGATCGCTGAATTAACGCCAGGGGGGTTGTCTCAGCCTGTCATCCTTCCGAGGTCGGCAAATTGAGAACCAGTTCATTGGTAATTCCCTGTGTGTCGAAAGAGGCGACCAACAGGGTTGGTGGGAGGAAGGGCATCCGGCCATAAAACATTGCTTCAAAAAGGGGACCATGGAGCCCAAAAAGGCCAAATGGCCTCTAAAGTGGCCCCCCCAAAAATGGCCTCCAAAGGCGGTTCCTATATCTCAATGGTGAAGAATCACTTTTAAAATTCTAATATTCGGATCCGGATCTTCACCAAAATCGAATCATTTCGTCGTTTCACACACCCAACCTCTCCAGCAAATTTCATCCAAATCTGTCCACAACATTGTGAAATATCCTTCACACAAACAAACAAACAAATGAAAAATCGGTCAGAGACCGAGGACTTGCCGGAATTTACTTTTTTATCGGCCATTTAGGACAAATATGGCGGCCGAACCACGTGACCGATGACTTCATCATTAACATATTTTATTCCCCATGGAGAGTTCTTTACAATGAGCCGTTTCTCAATTTTTTCTATTCAGCACTTTTGGAGATTATAGAGGTGCTAAATTTTTCGGTTTTTTCAAGATGGCGGCCGAACCACGTACCTATGACGTCATCATTATCATATTTTATTCCCCATGAAGAGTTCTTTACAATGAGCCATGTCTCAATTTTTTCTATTCAGCACTTTCGGAGATATGGAGGTGCAAGTTTTTTCGGTTTTTCCAAGATGGCGGCCGAACCACGTGACTGATGACGTCATCATTAACATATTTTATTCCCCATGGAGAGTTCTTTACAATGAGCCATGTCTCAATTTTTTTCTGTTCAGCACTTTCGGAGATTTCGAGGTGCAAAGTTTTTCGGTTTTTCGAAGATGGCGGCCGAACCACGTGACCGATGACATCATCAATGGGCACAGTCTATTCCAGGGCAAGATAAATACGTGTGCAAAGTTTGGCGATTCTACGTGCAACGGTGTAGACGTATAGTCAGGTTCACTATGTCAATAAATTATATTTCATTCAAAATCATGGTAGATTAGCAAACCTATACATTTTTGGAAAGGTTATAGCATAAGGAAACTAAAAATCAATGTTTACATTTGGAGAGATACCTGTATGGCGGCCATTTTGGATTTTCAAAATGGCCACTTTAAAATACATATTTTGTTCTATTTCTGCCTCTAATTACCCTAAAAACTTTTTAAAATATACTAAACCTATATTTTCAGGGACAAGGAATCCAATGAAAGTATCAAATTAGTGCTATGGGGAATGGTAAGACACGAATCAAAGGTTTTGAATTGCAAAATACTGTCTTTATATTCGCGATAAGTTGCATAATCAAATACATGTTATCATTTTGTACAGGCAGTTAATAACATCAAAATGTGTCACAATAATTCATATCACCAAACATACACAGGCAGTCAGCAAAATCATATATACACATGCAGTCAGTATAACTTCACATCTACACAGGCAGTCAATGGCATCAAACATACACGATTACAGAATATGCCATTTAGAGTTCGTCATCACTGTCCTGTGTGTCGTATCCGACAATATAGTCCGCATCGTTTTCACAGTCCGTTCCACACAAGCAAAGGTCGGTCGAATTGATTGGCAAATCGAATTGGTCGAATGATCGATCGAATCGAATTCGATGAATCGAATCGAATCGAATCGATCGAATTGGTCGAATGGTCGAATGGTCGATCGAAGCGATTGGTCGAATGGTCGAATGGTCGAATTGGTCGAATGGAATTGGTCGATTGGTCGAATTGGTCGAATTGGTCGAATCGAATTGGTCGGAATTGGCAAATGTAAACATTGATTTTCAGATTTTCCATGTAATAACGTTTCCAAAAATGTATAGGTTTGCTAATCTACCATGATTTTGAACGAAAAAACATAGTGAACCTGACTAGTAGTGCTGCAAACAGACAGACAAACAGACAAACAGACAGACAGACAAACGAACAGATCAACATAAGCCGGAATCTTTTCTGGCAAGTAACAATAAACAGGTCATGCATTGCATGATACTTGTGAACGCCCTGAACCAAGTTGTTTACCTTCAGCCTATGTTGACCACAAACAGAACTGGTGGTTGAATTCAATGACCTGATATGCAAATCGTCTTCAAATTTCGAGTGAATTGTAAGAAATTGAGGATTTAAAAAATTTGAGAAAGTTGTCCACCTTTGGCCTATGTTGACCTTTTGGCCTATGTTGGCCTTTGGCCTATGTTGACCTGAATAAAATTGGTGATTGAATTCAGTAAGCTTATATGAAAATCCTGTTGAAATTTCAAGTCATTTGGATGAAAATTGAGGATTTTTTTTTACGGCATAGCTCATCAGGCATAGCCGTCTAGAGCAGTGTTTGTCCGTCCATATGTATGTATGTATGTATGTCTCCTCAAACGTATACCAATCAGAGCTGAGGAGCTGGTCACATGACAGGGTGATGTGATTACATCTAATGTCATTACGGCGGTGCTGCGGCTGACTCTCCACGCACCGCCATTTTGATTTATATGCCGTTCAAGCCGAACCTGTCATATAACACAATCGCCATGCTCTACCTTTACGTTTTTCATTCCGTGTGAAACACAAACAAACCGATTGTTAAAATGACCATCACATATCGAAAGCATAGACGTTAGGTCTCTTCCAACAATACAGTACATATAGGCCTTATGCGTTATGACTCGTCTTCGGACTGCTTCAGATAAATTAAGCCCAGGTTTCTCAATACAGTAGTGTATCGTTTCAGTAGTATCGTTTTCGTAATAATAATAATAATAATAATTTCGTAAATATAACCATATCACCTTAATCCCAATGTCGTGAATGGAAGGTTAATGGATTGAAGCGGTGTATGGTTCATGATCAATGATCTAAGCGGTGTTCAGCACTAATATTAATAACCGAGGAAGTAAGGAATTCACCTCGGTTTTTTGATAGTAATATTATTTTCAAAATAATGATAAAGTAAAGTTAATATTATAGTAAATCTAATCGTAACACTAATCCCTTCGTAGTAACTGCAAGCTTACTGGAAGTTAAAATATATCAGTTTTGTGTCCGTTACGTCATTATGTCTATGATGTTATTACGACGGCTGAGTCCACCGACCAACATTTTATAAACTAGTACATCAACTCACTACGGGAGTTGCAAGAAGGGTCATTCCTCTTTGGGGTATATAGATTGCAGTCTCTCTATGGTCTGGTCTCAATAACATTGGGTGTGTGTTCATTTACCAAGTTTCTTGTGGAGAGATCACCAAGTGGTTAAAGCATTCGAGCAATCACTCCATTCAAATCCCTTAAGGAACGGCTGGCTTGGCAAGCGCTAGCTAGCTGCTAGGTAAATGAGCACACCTCCAACCCTTGTGGGGTATATAGATTACAGTAGATCTTCCCTCAGTTCTGTAAGGAAAACCTATCTCATGGATGTCGAGATTCCTCCAAATTTCTTCATTTAGTGTTATAATCCGCATTAACGACTGTTTAAAAGCTAATCATACGTGTTTGTGGTTTATAATATTTTACAAGCCTGGCTACGCCGCTGTTAGGCTTTTGGTCTTGTTAAATTCTACCTAAGTTGTTGACCTTCAGCCTATGTTGACCTTTTGACCATTTGACCTTAAAAACAATAGTCTTCTTGCTTATGACGAATTCTACCAGGTGGTGAAGTTTTGTGAAGATCGGTTTAAAATTGTGGCCTGTGGGCGATTGACAGACAAACAGACAGACAGATCTAGAACGGCAGTCGGTAGAGCTCAAACCCTCCGCCAGGCTCAACAGTTTATGTTTTGCATCTCACCTACAGGCTGGATCTGCATTCGGGCCTGAACCAAAATCTCATCGCTTGTGCTTGTCGCCTCACAAACTCATTCACCAAATTTTGTCATAATCAGTTCATATAATTTTGATATATCGTGCTATATACTATTGTTTTGACCCTATCACTCAATGGTCAATAATCACTTAAAAATTTAATAATTTATCTGTCTGAATGAGTATTCGGATCTTCACCAAAATCTCATCATTTCGTCCTTGTCACACACTTACCCTGTCCACCAAATTTCGTCCGAATCCGTTCACAACTTTTTGAGATATCCTGTTCACAAACAGACAGTGATGAAAACATAACATCCATCGACCTTCGGTGGTGGAGGTAACAACGCGTACGACCAACCAATATACTTGAAAAATCTTCGACTTTCGCAAGTAACAGGAAAGATGTGCAGAGCAGAATACTTGCGAAATCCAAATAAACAATAGTTGCCGGAGTTGTTAGATTTGAGATGAGACCGGGCATTGACCCTGACCTTTGACTAATTTTGGACCCTGACCTTTGACTAATTTTGAACAGATTTTATACACATATACTACACAAGCATACAAATAAGCTGTGGAACTTTCGATCTGATATCTCGAAAATTTCCTGAGGTTTGGTGAAAATAAAATCAAAAAACATTTCGCAATTCATTAAAATGGGAGTGAAATTCGTGTCATTTTCTCTTTGCCACGTGGGACTGACTTGTCTCTTTGTCATGTGAGAGACTGACTTGTCACTTTGCCACGAGGGACTAGCCTATTTGACACGGGGGACTAGCTTTTCAGCACAATGGAATACTGCTCTCCCCTCTGGGCTGGTGCTCCTGCCTCACACCTAGCTCGCCTTCGCGCTGTTGAAACCAAAGCATTCAGAATCATTGGAATCTCCCGCGATGAAGCTAACTCCAAGGGCCTCTCACTCACTCACCGCAGGCAGGTTGGTGGTCTTTCCGTCTTCTACCGACTCCTCTCTGGCCTTGCCCCCCCAGCTCTCTCTGGGCTCTGTCCCGCAAATATTCCTACAGGTCGCACAAGATCTGCCTGCAACCCTCTTATGGTTAAACTGCCAAAATCAAGACTCTCTGCTCACCTTCACTCCTTCATTCCTCTTTTCTCCCGCCTCTGGAACAAACTCCCTCACTCTCTTCAATCCCACTCCACCCTCCAAGTCTTTAAAACAGCTGTTCACCACCATCTCTTATCTTCCCCCATCCAAAACCTTGATCTTTTCTACCCCCGCTAATTTCACCCCAATTCCCCTTTTTGAAATACCAACTTCTGTCCTGGAAGTCCTTGGTGTCCTTGTGCTTTATACTTCTCCCTCCCCCCCCCCTTCCCATGCCTCCTCCTCCCGGGCCCTCTCCCTTCCACACATCTCCCTGCTCTCGGATGTTGTGTTTGTGTGCTTCCCCTTTGCTCCCCATCTTGTCTTCCGCTCCCTCTTTTTGTGTATTTTGTTTGTCTGGTCGATTTGTTTGTGAAGTAAATGTTAGCTCTTTCACGAGCCTCGATTCAGTATACATTAAAAAAAAAGAAAAAAAAGAAGAAGCTTATCTGACACGTGGGACTAGCCTATTTGCCATGTGGGACTAGCCTCTTTGCCATGTGGGACTAGCCTATTTGCCACGTGTGACTAGCCTCTTTGCCATGTGGGACTAGCCTATTTGCCACATGTGACTAGCCTCTTTGCCATGTGGGACTAGCCTATTTGCCATGTGGGACGAGCCTCTTTGCCACGTGGGACTAGCCTCTTTGCCATGTGGGACTAGTCTATTTGCCATGTGGGACGAGCCTCTTTGCCACGTGGGACTAGCCTATTTGCCATGTGGGACTAGCCTATTTGCCATGTGGGACGAGCCTCTTTGCCATGTGGGACTAGCCTATTTGCCATGTGGGACGAGCCTCTTTGCCACGTGGGACTAGCCTATTTGCCATGTGGGACTAGCCTATTTGCCATGTGGGACTAGCCTATTTGTCACGTGGGACTAGCCGATTTGCCATGTGGGACTAGCCTATTTGCCATGTGGGACGAGCCTCTTTGCCACGTGGGACTAGCCTATTTGCCATGTGGGACGAGCCTCTTTGCCACCTGGGACAAGCCTATTTGCCACGTGGGACTAGCCTATTTGCCACGTGTGACTAGCCTCTTTGCCATGTGGGACTAGCCTCTTTGCGATGTGGGACGAGCCTCTTTGCCACGTGGGACTGGCCTCTTTGCCATGTGGGACTAGTCCATTTGCCATGTGGGACGAGCCTCTTTGCCACGTGGGACTAGCCTATTTGCCACGTGGGACTAGCCTATTTGCCATGTGGGACGAGCCTCTTTGCCATGTGGGACTAGCCTATTTGCCATGTGGGACGAGCCTCTTTGCCACGTGGGACTAGCCTATTTGCCATGTGGGACTAGCCTATTTGCCATGTGGGACGAGCCTCTTTGCCACGTGGGACTAGCCTATTTGCCATGTGGGACGAGCTTCTTAGCCATGTGGGACTAGCCTATTTGCCATGTGGGACGAGCCTCTTTGCCATGTGGGACGAGCCTATTTGCCATGTGGGACGAGCCTCTTAGCCATGTGGGACTAGCCTATTTGCCATGTGGGACTAGCCTATTTTCCATGTGGGACGAGCCTCTTTGCCATGTGGGACTAGCCTATTTGCCATGTGGGACGAGCCTCTTTGCCACGTGGGACGAGCCTCTTTGCCACGTGGGACTAGCCTATTTGACACATGGGACTAGCTTATTTGCCATGTGGGACTAGACTATTTGCCATGTGGGACGAGCCTCTTAGCCATGTGGGACTAGCCTATTTGCCATATGGGACTAGCCTATTTGCCATGTGGGACTAGCCTATTTGCCACGTGGGACGAGCCTATTTGCCATGTGGGACTAGCCTATTTGCCATGTGGGACGAGCCTCTTAGCCATGTGGGACTAGCCTATTTGCCATGTGGGACGAGGCTCTTTGCCACGTGGGACTAGCCTATTTGCCATGTGGGACGAGCCTCTTTGCCACGTGGGACTAGCCTATTTGCCATGTGGGACTAGCCTATTTGCCATGTGGGACGAGCCTCTTTGCCATGTGGGACTAGCCTATTTGCCATGTGGGACGAGCCTCTTTGCCATGTGGGACGAGCCTCTTTGCCACGTGGGACTAGCCTATTTGCCATGTGGGACTAGCCTATTTGCCATGTGGGACGAGCCTCTTTGCCACGTGGGACTAGCCTATTTGCCACGTGGGACGAGCCTCTTTGCCATGTGGGACTAGCCTATTTGCCATGTGGGACGAGCCTATTTGCCACGTGGGACTAGCCTATTTGCCATGTGGGACTAGCCTATTTGCCATGTGGGACGAGCCTCTTTGCCATGTGGGACTAACCTATTTGCCACGTGGGACTAGCCTCTTTGCCATGTGGGACTAGCCTATTTGCCACGTGGGACTAGCCTCTTTGCCATGTGGGACTAGCCTATTTGCCATGTGGGACTGGCCTATTTGCCATGTGGGACAAGCCTATTTGACACGTGGGACTAGCCTCTTTGCCATGTGGGACTAGCCTATTTGCCATGTGGGACGAGCCTCTTTGCCATGTGGGACTAGCCTATTTGCCATGTGGGACGAGCCTCTTTGCCACGTGGGACTAGCCTATTTGCCATGTGGGACTAGCCTATTTGCCATGTGGGACGAGCCTCTTTGCCATGTGGGACAAGCCTATTTGACACGTGGGACTAGCCTCTTTGCCATGTGGGAATAGCCTATTTGCCATGTGGGACTAGCCTATTTGCCATGTGGGACTAGGCTATGACACGTTGGGACTAGCTTATTTGCCACGTGAGACTAGCCTCTTTGCCATGTGTGACTTGTCTATGTGCAGAGCAAGTCCTGAAAAGGACTGTTGTGGACGCTGGTGACACTCCGCAAGACCAGAGTGAGTCAATGAGGTGCGTGTGGTTGCAGGGAACTACTGTGGAAACCACATGTCAAACGCAAGGATGGAAGGTGCATGTGTAAAACATGTAGGGAGACGAGTTGGCCCTGAGGAGAATCACGGTTGATTCTCTTGATGCTCGAGAGTATGTGGTTGTTTATAGCGAAGTCAGCATGGGAGGTATTGTCAGTGAGGAGGTGGTAACCATGCCTGGAAGTCCATGGCTCTGCTTCCATTCTGTCTGGTGCTTCTCAGTGCTCATTCCACTGCGTTCCCAGCACTCATTCCGTCCCCTTCAGCATTTTTAATGTTGCTTCCACAATTTGAGGTCATCGTCCATGATGAATGACAGGCAGGATTTGTTTCCAGTCTCCAGCTAAGAAAATGGAGTCCTCCAAAAGGCTGCTCATTGTGACGCACATCTTGAAGTGAACGATCCAGACAACAAAATACGTAGCGATGGCCCATGCTAATTTCATCAATCACCAATAGTTCAGCCTTTTGCATCAGTATGTCAGTGGAATCTCTTCTGGTAAAGTTTCATGTGGATTCCTGCTTGATATTCAATGGAATCTTGCATCTTGAATGGAGAGTTCAACCATTTTCCCATAGAGTAGCAGCTACCCCAGACATGGCAGTAGCAATGGCAATTTTACCCTAAGAGCAAACTTTTGACAGGATAAGATTGATAGAGTATGTTTTCCCAGTACTGGCACTTACAAATTGAGACAAAATATTTTTCCTTGTTCAGATACAATATTGATGCCATGAACTGATCATAGACAAATCTCTGTTCTGGATTGAGATTTTGTCATTTTTCTTGCACAAAAAGTTCAATGCTTGTGTATCAAAGTCTGTTTCCTCACGAATTACTCTTGGCACTTGAGCTTGTCTCCCAATATTTGGATCAGGAATTGGCAATGTGAAATTGACATGAAGGTTCATTCCCTCTCGTTGAACTATTTTGTGCAGATGAAGCAACACAGTATGTTCACTATGAGGAGCTTTCAAGCTTGTTATGGACATGTTGCATTCATGTATAGACGTTTGGAGGTCAGTACATCGGTGTTGTGCTTGTACATCATGTCTTATCCAAGTTGGTACCGTACTTCCGTTTTCCCCCAAATCAAATGGTTTAGCAGGAGTACAATATAGAAGGATAGCTGCAAATATATCCTGATGTTGAGGCCTGAACCTGATGGCATTGGCTTCTTCCATGGCTCTATCCTTTTCGTTGTCATCTTTGAGGAGTCCAGGTTTTACACAGGCATCTGGGAATGTTTCACAATGTTCACCATCAATGGTACGCAAGTCTTCATATGAAGTGACTCCTGTTTTATGATGTAGCAGCATCCGAAGATACCAGTATAGTTCAAACTGCTGTCTACAGAGTGGCCACAAAGTCACTATGCATGCAGTTAGAATTTATCCGTATGCTCCCCTCCATTCTCCACACAAATTTAAATTGTGCTCCATGTTCTTCTGTACATTTTCTTCTATGTTGAGGGTTGGAGTTCATAAAAGCAGCCCCTGACTTCATGGCTTCAATTCCAGATCCTTTTCATTATTTTTTGGACTGTTGAGCATGGAAGGCCCAACTCAAAATATCTTTTTCGACATAATTTCAGTGGTGATCTCGAGCAAGACATGTCAATAATGTCCACATGGCGTTGATGTGATGCTGGACGACCAGAACGTTTTAAATCAAGGACACTCCCTGTTGAAAAAGCCTTCTTCTCCCATGCCCACATTGTGTCGTGCGTAGGAGATGGTTTATCGAACCTCTGCGAAAATCTTGTCCTTCTGTCTTCAAAACTTGCTCCTTCTCACGCGCGGTCATGAACCCAAACACAAGTAATCAGTCTCTCTCCTATCGTGTACTCACTGGTGTCCGTCATACTGAAACCGTACCTGGAAAACAAATAAAACAAATAACAGAGGACACACTTTTATGCATAAGGACTTTGTGGCCACTCTGTACTTTAAAATGAGATGTTTGGAATATGCCCAAGAGTATCAGAAGTCTCTGCCATCCCCTTTCTCTGTTGTTCCATGTAAAGTGTTTTTTTATAAGGATAGAGTATTGTTCTTGCATCAAGATCACGCTGGTTCAAAAGAAAGAAATCCATGAGCTTGTTTTGGGTGGACCTCTTCCAGTAGAAGTTTGTTTTTCTTCCTCTTCATAGATAACTAGCTGTTCATCAGGCAAGTCACATGGTAGTTTTTCAACAGGAGGTTTTCTGGAATGAATAGGACATTCATAAATTCTCCAAAAGGATTCACTGGCAGAGATGTAGCATGCAGACACAGAACATTTCAACCTCATCTTTGACCTGAGCTTCTTCATCATTTTCACCTTGTACTGTAAATATTATTTGATCACGTCCCTTTGTGATGTATTTGCAGAGGTATTTGACCGAGTGAACAACTCTGCACTCTAAGTGGGCATTGGAGTGCAGATAGAGGAAAGGGTTGAATGGAACAACAAAGTGATTGTCCACAGTGATTTGCTTTCTTTTCACTGTCATTGTGTGTATGAAGCCACCATTTTCTGGAGATCTTCGCCTATATTCAGGGAACGCATGTTCATGGACAATGCTTCAAAAGTCTTTTGGAAATTGCTTGGTGCATCTTCGGCCCTGTCCAATTCCTTCCATGTTACGATTGTAGTTTCCAGATGGGTCATGAATCTTACTTCCAGTAATGATTTTGTAGATTTCCAGATTTTTTTTCCTTGTCGGGAAATTCTGCTGACACTATCTTGTCAATACATTCTGCACCTTGTGGCTTTTATGTCTCATCAAGAATGAGCAAGAAGTGAGTATGAGAAAGTCCTCTCTTTTGCCATTCAACAATGGCTGAATGAACTTTGACATATCGAATAACATTATTTGAAGTAAATTATCCATGAGTGAATCATACGTAAGTTTGAAAACTCGAGCACAAAGTTCTGGGTGATCTCTTGGACTTTCTCCTGGATGTAACGCTTGCTGAATTTCAGGCCACTTTGCATTAGTTGTGAAAGTGATAAAGAGATCTGACTTTCCCAATCATGCTCTTCTGAAAGTATTCCTTGTAAAACTGCGGAGCACCATCGATAGTTGGTGGCAGAATGATTCCTGCCAGCATTTGCTTCATCATTGACAGTAATTGCATCAATGAGACCTCTTCCAGCTCGAATGTTTTTTTTTTTGCTTGTGCTTGACCCAATCCATTCGACACCGCACAACGTTTGCTCAGATATCTACTGTATACTGCTGCATCGATCATTGGCTCTTCATGATGACATTAAAGATATCCTTTCAAACTTGCAAGCGATATGTCTCTATTGGACTGAGTGTTCTTCTGATGGACGAAGTAGAGGTCTGTTGGACTAAGTGAATATGAATGGTCGTTTTAAGGCCATTTTCCATGCAAAAGTGGGGGTTAGCCTTGTGGGCCCCATGACAATCATGGTTCCCTGTTTGAGGCAATGTTTTTATGGCCGGATGCCCTTCCTGATGCCAACCCTCAGTCACCTCTTCGATGTGCAGGGATATGGTGTACCTATTCTAAATTGGGCTACACACCGGGATCATTCATCACAGCAAGCTGTTACTCAATTTGCGACCTCAGAAGGATGACAGGCTGAGTCAACACCCCTGATGTTAATTCAGCGATAAGCAGGATTGGAACTCAGGATCCTAGGATCCCAAGCTGGCACCCAAACCGCTAAGCCAACACCAGGCTTTCTTTTGGACGAAGTGTTCTTCCAACTTCCTTCTTTATATTTAGCTGACATCCTTCATTGCCATGAGGGAATGCGAGATCATAATGCAAAGGATCATATCTTCTTCTTGCGTAAAGGATCATATGAATGATGCAGCGAGTTCATTGCAGTAGACTGACAGTCTTCGGGGTTTTGGGGAGCTGGAAGGTTCTCGTGGTAACGAACAAGGTGTACAGTCCTGGAGAGTAACCATCTGTATACTGTCTCTGCAGTAAACTCTGACATCCAGATTTCCAATTGAAGATCCAGGAACTAAAGCTGCTACTTCACGGGCTAATGTAAGATTGTACATTCAACAATGCTCATTTGTTGTAGTTTGATTTGCTTTGATCTCGACAATTTGGCGCTTTTTTGTGCATATCACTGTTGAGTTTGTTGTTCTGTTTCATTTTTTCGATGTTACATAAATTTTTTATTTTGCTCTCGTCGAGCTTGTGTCTGTTCTGTAGTTGCATTTCTTCGGTGTTGTGCCGTTGTTTTGCGGATTTCTTCTAGTCTGTTGTGAAATTCAGATTGAGTTTCATTTGTCCTCGACTGTTGCTTTGCCAGTTTGTCATTTTCAAGCCTGCTCCTTCGTTTCTGGGGAGATTCATCATTTGCTCTGGCCGAGGTTTTCTTCTTTGCATCAGGATTTCCGTTCTTGCGTGAATACATTTTTGCAGCCTTCCTGCAAATTTGCGAAAGTAAGACTATCAATTTTGGCTGTGTTTTGTGAACTTGTTTAGAAAAACCAAAAAAGTAAACTTTTAGTAATAGTGTTGCTATTTAGAAAAATACAAATTCGAAAGTGAAAACACTTTCAGTCATAAATTGCTTTTTACCAGCGACGTGTTACAGGTCTATAAGAGCTTGTTGGGTTTGTTGTTGTTGTTGTATAGCCCCAGATAGTTCTTGAACAAGCTCGCGGCACACAGACAGCTGAGCGATCTCACAGGAGTGATCCAGAGATCCCCTACATCCAGGATGGTGTACCCCCGCCTTCATAAAGTCGGGCCACAACAGAGTTAGAGAGAGAAGCAGAGGGAGAGAGAGAGAGAGAGAACAAGAAGAGAAGAGAAAGAGCCAAAAAGAAAAGGGCCGTACATGGGGACCGATCGGCACTGACCGTGATTGCACTGCTCTGACAAATCCAGGCAGCAGGGAAGAATGGGGAAGATATGGCCCTCCACTTGCAATTGGGGGAACAACCACCATGAAGAGGCATCCCCGATAGTTGTGCTTCTTGTGGTTGTTGTTGGTGCCATGCTTCTTGTTGGGGGTCAGACCACTACTGGACTCCACTCACATTTGTCGCTTGACTAATAGAATGGTAATCAGCCAAAATAATATGGCCGCCATCTTGGTTTTCTGGTAGACCGACAACATCAATCCTGCAGGCCTCTGCTGATTATACATTGCCGGGGTTTGCTTTTTTGTGTCAGATTTTCAACGAGTTTGTTTCAGTCAAATGTTACTCATGATGAGGGACCCCAAAAAATCTAATCATATGTCGAATAAAGATTATCAGCAAGCTTCAATCGAGCCCCACAGCACTCATGGAATGCAAGGAATACACATAACCTCCATAAAGCCGTTCTTGGGGTAATTTTGTTTAAAATCATCACATTTTCATCCGGTTTGCTTCAATCAAATGTCATGATGCGGACCGCATGCGTCTTTTGTTACCTCTGCCACACCTTTAAAACTGTATCACCACTCGGTGAAAGTTGTCTACTCAGTTTATGTGTTCTTTTTGAAAGTTTTCCCCATCAACTTTTGTGTACATTTAAACGTCTTGTGTCGCAGGTTGTGACCGCAGGTTTTGTGTCGCAGGTTTAAGTGTGATCATTTATCACATGTTAAACAAAGAAAAATTGATCTCGATTTTAGAAAAATAAAAAATCGAAAATTTAAACACAAATAAGATACACCATGAAAAATATTTAGAAACAAAAGGAAATACTTACAAAAATTAGATTCATCTATACTCTTCCTTATACTTTGTAGAGAACATCATGAAGGTTTCAGCTTAATCTGGGCATTTAAATGTGTGTGAGAGGATGGACAGACAAACACACAAACATTTGCTCCATTATATTATAATACATCTCTCAGTTGCAATCACTCATTATTCTTGTGCATTCATGGAAATCGTTTGTCGTTTTTACCTCCACCACCGAAGGTTTGCACCCGTCTGTCTGTGAGCAGGAAATCTTGAAAAGTTATGGACGAAATTTGGTGGTGAGTTTGTGTGTGTAACCACCTTTATTGGCCATTTTCCCGCGCATAGCAGGGGTTGGCCTTTTTCAGGCACCGTGGTCCCCTTTTTGAAGCAATGTTTTACGGCCGGATGCCCTTCCAGCCGCCAACCCTGTTGGTCGCCTCAAGCGACACACAGGGAATTACCAGTGAACTGGTACTCAATTTGCCGACCTCGGAAGGATGACAGGCTGAGTCAACCCCTCTGGCGTTAATTCAGCGATCGACTGTGGTTCGAACGCAGGATCCTAGGATCCCAAGCCAGCACCCTAACCGCTAAGCCAACACCAGGCTTACAGGTGTGTGACAAGGTGTGTGTGTGACAACACCAGGGGTATGACAAGGACAAACTCATTAGATGTTGATGAAGATTCAGATATGGATCTGGATGTCAGAATTTTTAAAAGTGATTCATCGCCATTGAGAGATAAGGACAAAAACGATATATAGCAGGATATCTCAAAATGTTATGGACGGGTTCGGACATAATTGGTGGACAGGTTGGGTATCAGACAAGGACAAATTTATTCGATTTTGTTGAAGATATCCATATTCGGATCAGTATACAAGACATTTTAAATGTTTTAAGTGATCTGATCAGTATACAAGACTTTTTAAATGTTTTAAGTGATCTGATCAGTATACAAGACATTTTAAATGTTTTAAGTGATCTGATCAGTATACAAGACTTTTTAAATGTTTAAGTGATCTGATCAGTATACAAGACTTTTTAAATGTTTTAAGTGATCTGATCAGTACACAAGACTTTTTAAATGTTTTAAGTGATCTGATCAGTATACAAGACTTTTTAAATGTTTAAGTGATCTGATCAGTATACAAGACTTTTTAAATGTTTTAAGTGATCTGATCAGTATACAAGACTTTTTTTAATGTTTAAGTGATCTGATCATTGTACAAGACTTTTTAAATGTTTTAAGTGATCTGATCAGTGTGCAAGACTTTTTAAATGTTTAAGTGATCTGATCATTGTACAAGACTTTTTAAATGTTTAAAGTGATCTGATCAGTACACAAGACTTTTTAAATGTTTTAAGTGATCTGATCAGTATGCAAGACTTTTTAAATGTTTAAGTGATCTGATCAGTGTGCAAGACTTTTTAAATGTTTTAAGTGATCTGATCAGTATACAAGACTTTTTAAATGTTTTAAGTGATCTGATCAGTATGCAAGACTTTTTAAATGTTTAAGTGATCTGATCATTGTACAAGACTTTTTAAATGTTTAAAGTGATCTGATCAGTACACAAGACTTTTTAAATGTTTTAAGTGATCTGATCAGTATGCAAGACTTTTTAAATGTTTAAGTGATCTGATCATTGTACAAGACTTTTAAAATGTTTTAAGTGATCTGATCAGTATACAAGACTTTTTAAACGTTTTAAATGATCTGATCAGTGTACAAGACTTTTAAAATGTTTTAAGTGATCTGATCAGTATGCAAGACTTTTTAAATGTTTAAGTGATCTGATCATTGTACAAGACTTTTTAAATGTTTTAAGTGATCTGATCAGTATACAAGACTTTTTAAACGTTTTAAATGATCTGATCAGTGTACAAGACTTTTAAAATGTTTTAAGTGATCTGATCAGTATGCAAGACTTTTTAAATGTTTAAGTGATCTGATCATTGTACAAGACTTTTTAAATGTTTTAAGCGATCTGATCAGTATGCAAGACTTTTTAAACGTTTTAAATGATCTGATCAGTGTACAAGACTTTTTAAATGTGTTAAGTGATCTGATCAGTATACAAGACTTTTTAAATGTGTTGAGTGATCTGAACAGTATACAAGACTTTTTAAATGTGTTAAGTGATCTGATCAGTATACAAGACCTTTTAAATGTGTGAAGTGATCTGATCAGTATACAAGACTTTTTAAATGTGTTAAGTGATCTGATCGGTATACAAGACTTTTTAAATGTTTTAAGTGATCTGATCAGTGTACAATACTTTTTAAATGTTTGAAGTGATCTGATCAGTAGACAAGAATTTTAAATGTTTGAAGTGATCTGATCAGTATACAAGAATTTTAAATGGTTGAAGTGATCTGAACAGTATACAAGACTTTTTAAATGTTTTAAATGATCTGATGAGTGTACACGACTTTTTAAATGTTTGAAGTGATCTGATCAGTATACAAGAATTTTAAATGTTTGAAGTGATCTGATCAGTATACAAGAATTTTAAATGTTTGAAGTGATCTGATCAGTATACAAGACTTTTTAAATGTTTTAAATAATCTGATGAGTGTACACGACTTTTTAAATGTTTGAAGTGATCTGATCAGTATACAAGAATTTTTAATGTTTGAAGTGATCTGATCAGTATACAAGACTTTTTAAATGTTTTAAATGATCTGATCAGTGTACAAGACTTTTTAAATGTGTTAAGTGATCTGATGAGTGCACAAGACTTTTTAAATGTTTTAAGTGATCTGATCAGTATACAAGACTTTTTAAATGTGTTCAGTGATCTGATGAGTGCACAAGACTTTTCAAATGTTTTAAGTGATCTGATCAGTATACAAGGCTTTTTAAATGTGTTCAGTGATCTGATCAGTGTACACGACTTTTTTTTAATGTTTTAAGTGATCTGATCAGTGTCCAAGACTTTTTAAATGTGTTAAGTGATCTGAGGAGTGTACAAGACTTTTTAAATGTGTCAAGTGATCTGATCAGTATACAAGACTTTTTAAAGGTTTTAAGTGATCTGTTGAGTGTACAAGACTTTTTAAATGTGTTAAGTGATCCATCACCATTGAAAGATGGGTCCAAAAACTGTATGTAGCACGATATTTAAAAACGTTGTGGATGGATTCGGGCGAAACTTGGTGGACGAGTTGTGTATATGCCAAAAAAGCGGATTAGATATTGGTTAAGGTCCGGATGCAGATCTGGCCTATCAATGGGATACAAAAGGTAAAATGTTCAGCCTGGTGGAGGTATGTGCTTTTCCGAGAGCTGCTCCAGTTTCCTCATGCATTGATCGTTCAGCAAGTGGAACTGATGCACCCTTGGGTGTTTAGAGGTGACACAAGGCATTCTGAGCAAATTAAAAACGTTCTTTCTGAGACGCCAACAAGGGGATCATTCAAAAAACACACTGATTGCATTATTTACCAATCTATAAAAATACCACAATTGTCAGAAAATCAGAGGAATGAAATCATTGGACACTTCAAGCAGGGTCTTCCATTAATCCTGTTGCAAGGCTCTTTAACGTGAAGACAGGAACTGTTTATGACCTCAGAAGACGGTATTAAACCACTGAATCAACAACTGATGTGACCAGAAGTAGATGGCCCAGGATAACAACTTCCACTCAGGGTTGATACATTTGCACGACCCTTTTTCACAATCAGTTTCAACCTGCCCGCACACCCTGAACCCTGCAGGATAAGTGTCGACACCATCTTGAGGCATCTCTGTGTTGCAGGGATTAGTGACCATCATCCTGATCAGCATCCGAGACTTGCACCGCGACATATCCAAGCATGCTTGCAGTGGTCAAATCAGCATGTCCGATGGACACAGAGGCAAGTGTTACATATTCTCCCTAAAAAGCATTATGGCTGTACACTGATCTACAGAAGACACATTGAATGATATGCCTCCAGGAATTGCTGTTGTTTTCCAGGAAGACCAGGAAGACAAGGAAGACACAAATTTTAAACATGTAAGTGACATGATGTGGGGTGATATTGCTGAAACTTGTCACACCAACTTGATCTGTATGACTCTGTATAATGTAATGGTAATCTGATGGTAGATTGATACAGTAATGGCATCTTGCAGCAACATGTGTTTCCGAACCGTCAACAACATGATCCAGGAATGAGGCTCACCTATGGTGTTGGCTTAACGGTTAAGGTAGCTGGCTTAAGATCTTAGGGTGTTGAGTTTGAGCCCCTGTTGTGCCACCAGGTGGGTTGACTGAGCTTGTCATCCTTCCGAGGTCGGCAAAATGAGTACCAGCTTACGGGTCCGGATGCAGATCCGTGTCCGGTAAGTCATTCGAATATCTTGCGTCGGAGTGGCGACTCATCCAGGATTGTATGCACTTAGCCAATGAAACTCCCTCGGCAGCTCCTATGCGCCTCACGGTGTGAAAGGAATCACTCACAGGGCCATTTGAACATGGAATGTCCGTGTCAATGCCAACATTAATGTCATGACACCCTGGCCTGCCATCATGCCTTGCATCATTTAAATCAAATTGAACATCTCTGGGATGTCATTGATCGTCACATTCGGACCTTGACAAGACAGCCACAGACTCTCGATGAGCCTGAGCAAGAGTTGATTCGGGTGTGGAATTCCATTCCCCTAGCTTAGATTGGAGTGCTCATATGGTCAATGCGACAATGGCGCAATGCAGTGATTGCTGGCAGAGATGGACATACCCGGTATTGAGATTGGGACTTGACCCATCGGATCCCTATGTGAAAACATTCCTCACAACGCAGCCTCTTGTGATTAGGTCACTTTGAAATGGATATGTAATTATTTAGCATTTGTCTGTGTTAGAGGTTTGCACCACATCCGTGTCCCATGATGTCATGTTGGTTAGCTTAGGCCGCAGGTCCTGTATGTTTCCTGGTGTTGGCTTAGCGGTTAGGGTACCGGCTTGGGATCCTAGGATCCTGGGTTCGAATCCCGGTCGATCGCTGAATTAACGCCAGGGGGGTTGACTCAGCCTGTCATCCTTCCGAGGTCGGCAAATTGAGTACCAGCTTGCTGGGATGAATGATCCCGGTGTGTACCCAGATTTAGAATAGGTACACCGTATCCCTGCGCATCGAAGAGTGTGACCAAGGGTTGGCGTCAGGAAGGGCATCCGGCCATAAAAACATTGCCTCAAACAGGGAACCATGATTGTCATGGGGCCTGCAAGGCTAACCCCCGCTTTAGCGGGGAAAAATGACCTTCAAAACGATCATTCATATTCATTCATTCATTCATTCATTCAACAACGATCACGTGTTTGGTCTTTTGTGGCGGAGAGTGCAGTGCCCAGGACTGGTTGTTGACCTAAGCTCCAGTAATCCCACCTGACCATTACACAGCATCCTTTTGTGTGTAAATCAGTGATGTTGGTCTTCTGTAAGGATCTCTCTGCTTGTTCTCTCGGCCGACTGGCCATCATCAAACAACTCATTCAACTACAAGTTCTAATCTCATTTGCGACGCCATGAGATTTCCGTCGAGCTTGAGAGTTATAGCGGCCTCACTGTAATAGGCAAGCCGCTGGTCAGCATTGTGCGAAGGCTACAGGGGAGATGACTCCATCCTGATCCGCAGGGAGGTTGCATATAGAGCCCCGGCCTGTAATCCCATTAGTCCGGCCTCCAGGGTCACACGGGGTCACGGCCTGAACGTTTGTTCTGCTTTCTCCAGTGATGTTTCGGGATTATGCAGGACCTCGCGACCTCACTCGTGCAAGAGCGCCGAGGACGAGAAACTGGTTCAGGTGGGGTGAGGGTCTTAAATCAGTGCTGTGGTGCCTCAGAAGAGTACTGCTGTTTGTGAAAAGATAAACTGCGTGGCTTCATGTCTCAAAAGAAATTCAGAGTCGATGACCGTTCCGTGAATCAGTCCTGTTACCAATTCTACTTTTTTTTTTCTTTTTGTTAATACAAGATCGAGGCTCGTGAAAGAGCTAACATTAATCACAAAAAACAAACCAGACACATAAAACTTATAATAAGGGGAGCAGTAGACAAGATGGGAAGAGAGGGGGAAGCACACAAGCACAACATTTGAGAGCAGGGACATCGGGAGATCTGTGGGAGGGAGAGGGCTTGGGGGGAGGAGGCGTGGGAAGGGGTCGGGGGTGGGAGAAGTATAAAACACATGGACATTGCAAGGACTTCCAGGAAAGAAGTTGGAATTTCAAAAAAGTGTATCTGGGGTGAAATAGCGGGGGTAAAAAAGATCAAGGTTTTGGATGGGGGAAGATAAGAGATGGTGGTGAACAGCTGTTTTAAAGACCTGGAGGGAGGCGTGGGATTGAAGAGAGTGAGGGAGTTTGTTCCAGAGACGGGAGAAAAGAGGAATGAAAGACTGAAGGTGAGCAGAGAGCCGAGATTTTGGCAATTTCTGATGGAATTTTGACTGATGTTCATAAACCAAACTCTAACTTTTGGAGATCGTTTCACCCAAATTTATGGTATGTAATTCACTACTTGCCATAGCGGCTTCCACCTCCGTACCCTTTGTTGAGAATATAAAAGATTCAAGGAAGACAGGCAAGACAACAACGGGTAAGATGTTAGTACACTTCTAATTAATGGAGGAGAGAGAAACAGGTGGACAAGGCTGATGGACAAATAGTGGACAACAGGCAAGACTACAAGGAAGACAGAGGACTCCCTGTACATTTCCGCTTGCCTGGTGTGCAGAGGGGTCAGCCCCCCTTCGTCTCCCCAGGTTTCGCAGGAACAAGGCCCCAAAGCCCAATCCGCACAGGCCTGGGTGTTCAAGGATGCAGCCTCGACTTTATGCACTAATTGCCCAACACGCCCTCGTGAGCTCGTGCAAAGTTTCAGGTCATTGTAATCCAAGTACCTTAACGTTTTCTTCTTTTGCTACTTTGTCTGAGACTTGTGGATGAGCTTGACCATAAGTTATAAAAATGCCAGATAAGGACATAACAGCACATCATATGGGATTTGAACTTGGTACCATGAGATAATGAGACAAGAGCTAAAAACTAATAGTGAAGTATGAAGCATGGCATCACTTTGAAGAATTGCGGAAATGACAACAAAAGTATCCAACCTTGTTAACTAAACTGTATAACTATTTAGTACTACACAGTAAGCCTAGTGTCACCTTACCGGTTAAGGTGGTCGGCTTGAGATCTTCGGGTCTTGAGTTACGAGTAGTCCCTGCCCAGCCGTTGAATTAACACCAGGTGGGTTTATTCAGCTTGTCATCCTTCCGAGGTCAGCAAAATATGAGTACCAGGGGACTGGTAATGAGTAAGTGGGTAGGGGGGAGGGATCCGGAATCCTCAGAAATTTTAAAAAGATGGAAAAGCACAAGCGAAAGGAATTAAGAAAGTTAAAGAATGACATGAGACTCCCTCCTCCCTCTATAATTACCCTGGTATGTAAGGTAAGGAAAACAAAGACCGGATGTGTGTATATATATATATACACACACACACATCCGGTCTTTGTCAACAACGAACTGTATCTGCTCTCCCTTCGAACGTCATCTGTTATGCCCACCTTGGTGTTGAGTCGGCCGGGGAACGTTTTTGGCCCAGGTGTTTCACCAACTACCTGTCCAGGGTTCACATTCGACTGAATGTGATAATAAAGTGATATTTGTTCAGAGTGCCGGCGATAATTCACCTCCTCTTGCCAAAAGGCACCGTTTAACGTATACTGAATAAAAACTGCATTTAACGTTTATATATATATATATATATATATACCGGACTAGCTATAGCCAATTGGTAGAATAGCTATAGCCAATTGGTAGACTAGCTATAGCCAAGTGGTAGACTAGCTATAGCCAAGTGGTAGACTAGCTATAGCTAATTGGTAGACTAGCTACAGCCAATTGGTGGAGTAGCTATAGCCAATTGGTGGACTAGCTACAGCCAATTGGTAGACTAGCTATAACCAATTGGTAGACTAGCTATAGCCAATTGATAGACTAGCTATAGCCAATTGGTAGACTAGCTATAGCTAATTGGTAGACTAGCTACAGCCAATTGGTAGACTAGCTATAGCCAAGTGGTAGACTAGCTATAGCCAAGTGGTAGACTAGCTATAGCTAATTGGTAGACTAGCTATAGCCAAGTGGTAGACTAGCTACAGCCAATTGATAGACTAGCTATAGCCAATTGGTAGACTAGCTATAGCCAATTGGTAGACTAGCTATAGCTAATTGGTAGACTAGCTACAGCCAATTGGTAGACTAGCTATAGCCAAGTGGTAGACTAGCTATAGCCAAGTGGTAGACTAGCTATAGCTAATTGGTAGACTAGCTATAGCCAAGTGGTAGACTAGCTACAGCCAATTGATAGACTAGCTATAGCCAATTGGTAGACTAGCTATAGCCAATTGGTAGACTCGCTATAGCCAATTGGTAGACTAGCTATAGCCAATTGGTAGACTAGCTATAGCCAATTGGTAGACTAGCTATAGCCAATTGGTAGACTAACTATAGCCAATTGGTAGACTAGCTATAGCCAATTGGTAGACTAGCTACAGCCAATTGGTGGAGTAGCTATAGCCAATTGGTGGACTAGCTACAGCCAATTGGTAGACTAGCTATAACCAATTGGTAGACTCGCTACAGCCAATTGGTAGACTAGCTATAACCAATTGGTAGACTAGCTATAGCTAGAGTCCCTGTATATAGAGTTGTGTCAACTCAAATTTGGACGCCATTTTGTGTCTAAGTGTGTCGGATTAGATATACATGTACATTCGCGATATGGGGTGATATATTCTAAACCTGCTAAAAAAAAAATTACTACACATATTTAGTCTTATTATTACATACAGGTGATATTTGTTTTGTCAAAAACTCAGCTATTGCCGTGAAAAAGAGCTGTGTGGTGATATTAAAAGTGGTATGGCAATGCATATTACAAGCCAACACTGCATATAAGAGCTAACATTATAAGTAAGACAAACCAATGCTGTCGTTCTCTGAATTTTAATAACTTTTAGAAAGGAGTGTTGGCATATCCAATATTTTTTAAAGGGTGCCGAGAGCAATTCCGGTGTAGGACTTCCAGCCGACATATAGTCTAACACACTTAAAACAAATTCTGTACGTGGTATTGCCATATTTCTATAGTGTACAACTTTAGTTTTATCGACATTTATATTCAATTTCCATTGTAATGATTTAACAAGCTGCAAGTCAGCTTCTGTCTCTGACATAAGGAAAACGTCATCGGCATCTAGTAAGATTGAAACGTTCATTTATTACTACACCCTTGCCCAGAACTCTGATGGATATTGCCTGATCGATTAATATGTTTCATAGCTGGCGTCTTAATTAACACTTAATTTTCGACTGCGCCAAGCCGTAATTAAACAGAGAAAAAACTTTAAAAAATACCTGCAGTGTGCACGGTTCGTCTAGTCGAACAGATATGGAAAAGCACAGATAAGACGTCGTATTCACCATAACTTGTTTAATTTCACCAGGAACACGATGAGGCCAACACAGTAAACATTCAGTACAAAACTTGGTTCATACATTCAGTACAGAACATGATTCATACATTCAGACCGTAAGAAAACTCTGCCCGTAATACAACACTCTGACCAGACCAACACTTCATCCCACTCCGTTCACTCCTCACAAGTGAGACTCATCACTACTCCGTTCACTCCTCACAAGTGAGACTCATCACTACTCTGTTCACTACTCTCATATTGTATGTTTTGGGAACGATAGCTGTCACCAGGTTAAATATATAGGGATTGTCCAATGTGCAAAATCTTCCATCACTACAATTTGGCCATAAATCCCGGGGTGGGAAATATTTGAGCAAATATGCCACAAGACGCATGAGCACTGTACAAAGCAAACAATAACTCGTCAAATTTTGGACGTATGGATGACTGCACAACCCGCAAAAAAATTGAGCAGGTCCCCCCCTAAAATTGCTTTTATGATTGCCGATTAGGCTGAAGATTTTAAACCAAAAAAATAACTTGCCTCGGAATAAGTTTTGAATGGCCGGACAGACAACTGAAAACAAAACGGACCATGGGTTTCCCACCCCTATAAAATCAAAATTAATTCCCTCTGAAAAAGTACAGTGACATTGCCCGCAGACTACCCAACCGCAGACCAGGCAATGTCACTGTACCGGGACATTTCATCAATCAATGACAATATGCGGTCCGCTAGGACTACCCGAAAAAAATTGAGCAGGGTTCTTCCCACGGAAATGCATTTTTGGTCAGCTCCTTGAAGATTATAAACAAACACAAATCACTTCCCTTTAAAAGGGTTTTCAACGGACAGACAACCAAAAAAAAACCGAGCAGATAGAATTGCTTTTGAACATCGATCATCAAGCGGCGTGGGCCTACCTGGCAGAGTCTCGAGGAGTCGATCGCTTTCCAGCTCTTTCGTCTGACTTTCGCTTCCCAAATTTGTCATCTGACTTTATCACTTGGAAATCTATACATCTTATATTTCCCAGATTGGTTTGAACAACCAAAAGCAGAACAACCAGTCATTTTGTTTGGCAATAAACAACATTCCCGTACCAAGCTGACGTTCACGCACGGTGAAGTTAGACACAAAATGGCGCCACGAAATCACGTGACCAGAAATCTCGGGTCAGCGCATGGCGCAACTCTCTTTATACAGGGACTCTAGCTATAGCCAATTGGTAGACTAGCTATAGCCAATTGGTAGACTAGCTACAGCCAATTGGTAGACTAGCTACAGCCAATTGGTAGACTCGCTACAGCCAATTGGTACAGCCAATCGATGTGATCTTCATCACAAACTTACCTTTTGGGTAACAAAATGAATCCTGTGTAGGACAAACGAGTAAAGGTCATGATAAAGCAATGATTACTCATTCATTCATTCATTCAATAATTAATTCATGCAAAATGTCTAATGCCTTTTGTGGAATCGTTATATGATTATCCCCGTTTTGAAATGGAGATGTGAGACATATAAAAGTGTTGAATTCCGAGGTGCCAAGAACCTTGTGCAGGTGAATAACAGGTCCAAGGGGGGATGCAGCCCGATGAATAGGACACGTGGCTGTAGGTACGAGTTCAACGACCGTGACTACCCCAGATCATTTATACCAGATCTGTCGGAAAAGCGTCAAAGGTTGCGTTTGCTGTTTTTATTATTACAAACCCCTTTATATTCCGATCTGGAATCCTCAAGTTCCTTTTGCACACAAATCATACAGTGATTGTTGTGACGTCACGGACGTCGATTATCGGTTTGGACCCCATGTGGTGCAGGTACTGATGACCTCGATAATCGGTTTGAACCCCACGTGGTGCAGATACAGATGATCGCTCGCTGATGACATTTAACACTGATCGGAACAAAAACGATTTGAGGATTTGATCAATTCCGAAACGATTTGTCTGTGTAAGCGTCATTTAGCTCAATCACATGATAGCTCGGTGGCTAACACCCATTATTAGGGTGAATCGTTCACATAGCTATACAAGCATTAAACTTGGCAGTGATATTCTTAAATAGATACTCTTTAAATGAAGTCGATGAACCAACTCAAAAATTCAAGATGGCGGCCATTTAAAAAAAATAAATTCAAAATGGACACAAAAATTGCTAAATTGTGCCATAAACGTTTTAATATTGAATTTAGGATGTACGAGTTTCAATACAAAATCACAGAACTCCAAATTATCTTTAAGGCGTTGTTAAAATTTTCAATTCTCTTGGATGAACGTTAAATGCAGTGTTTTTATTCAGTATACGTTAAACGGTGCCTTTTGGCAAGAGGAGGTGAATTATCGCCGGCATTCTGAACAAATATCACTTTATTACCACACTCAGTCGAATGTGAACCCTGGACAGGTAGTTGGTGAAACACCTGGGCCAAAAACGTTCCCCGGCCGACTCAACACCAAGGTGGGCATAACAGGTGACGTTCGAAGGGAGTGCCGATACAGTTCGCCGTTGAGTACATTCATTTCAGGCTGAAACTCAGAAACCAACAACCTCTCCAAAACAGAAAAAATAGGACCACTGCACCTGTAGCTTATCTGGGCCATAGCCCAATGGTATAACTCATATTTGTTAGCATTCTGACTGGTGGGTCTGGACTCTGGAGAAAAATATTTTTGAAAGAATTTACGCAATTATCCCCAAAAATGACCAAGTCGGTCATTTTGGCACACTTCCGGTCACATGATCAGCAAGACCTCCTCAATTTAACATCCTTACCTTGGCCAAACATTGTAACCCAAAGATGGTAGCATTCTGACTGGTGGATCTGGAGAAAAAGATTTTTGAAGGAATTTACTAAATTCACCATTTTGACACACTTCGGTTCCGGTCTCATGACCAGAACGAGCTTTGCAATCCCCGTTACCAGTCAGTAGAGGAACCTTGGTGCCAAATTTCAGCCGGATCGCCCCAGCGACTTGCCCACAAAAGTCGAAATAGGAGCACGGTGACAATACCTTACCTGGTGTTAAAATTCCAGATAAGCTAAAAACCCACAGGTGAATCCTCTGGACCGTGTTGTGTTTGATAGCCCAGCTGAGCCTATTAACACCTTCATTACCCTTGGAATTTTTATTTACATATAATGATTTTTAGATTCTGACGGGGTTTTCATCAAACTCTTATGAAGTGTCATTAGATGTCATGAGGAATGCTTCGGAAGTGTTTGTAAGGACAATATATAGCCAATTGGTAGACTAGCTACAGCCAATTGGTAGACTTGCTAGAGCTAATTGGTAGACTAGCTATAGCCAATTGGTAGAGTAGCTATAGCCAATTGGTAGACTCGCTATAGCCAATTGGTAGACTAGCTAGAGCTAATTGGTAGACTAGCTATAGCCAATTGGTAGAGTAGCTATAGCCAATTGGTAGACTCACTATAGCCAATTGGTAGACTAGCTAGAGCTAATTGGTAGACTAGCTATAGCCAATTGGTAGAGTAGCTATAGCCAATTGGTAGACTCACTATAGCCAATTGGTAGACTAGCTAGAGCTAATTGGTAGACTAGCTATAGCCAATTGGTAGACTAGCTATAGCCAATTGGTAGACTCGCTATAGCCAATTGGTAGACTAGCTATAGCCAATTGGTAGACCAGCTATAGCCAATTGGTAGACTCGCTATAGCCAATTGGTAGACTAGCTATAGCCAATTGGTAGACTAGCTATAGCCAATTGGTAGACTAGCTATAGCCAATTGGTAGACTAAGTATAGCCAATTGGTAGACTAGCTATAGCCAATTGGTAGATTAGCTATAGCCAATTGGTAGACTAGCTATAGCCAATTGGTAGACTAGCTATAGCCAATTGGTGGACTAGCTATAGCCAATTGGTAGACTAGCTATAGCCAATTGATAGACTAGCTATAGCCAATTGATAGACTAGCTATAGCCAATTGGTGGACTAGCTATAGCCAATTGGTAGAGTAGCTATAGCCAATTGGTAGAGTAGCTATAGCCAATTGGTAGACTAGCTATAGCCAATTGGTAGAGTAGCTATAGCCAATTGGTAGAGTAGCTATAGCCAATTGGTAGACTAGCTATAGCCAATTGGTAGACTAGCTATAGCCAATTGGTAGACTAGCTATAGCCAATTGGTAGACTAGCTATAGCCAATTGGTAGACTAGCTGTAGCCAATTGGTAGACTTGCTAGAGCTAATTGGTAGACTAGCTATAGCCAATTGGTAGAGTAGCTATAGCCAATTGGTAGACTCGCTATAGCCAATTGGTAGACTAGCTAGAGCTAATTGGTAGACTAGCTATAGCCAATTGGTAGAGTAGCTATAGCCAATTGGTAGACTCACTATAGCCAATTGGTAGACTAGCTAGAGCTAATTGGTAGACTAGCTATAGCCAATTGGTAGAGTAGCTATAGCCAATTGGTAGACTAGCTATAGCCAATTGGTAGACTCGCTATAGCCAATTGGTAGACTAGCTATAGCCAATTGGTAGACCAGCTATAGCCAATTGGTAGACTCGCTATAGCCAATTGGTAGACTAGCTATAGCCAATTGGTAGACTAGCTATAGCCAATTGGTAGACTAGCTATAGCCAATTGGTAGACTAACTATAGCCAATTGGTAGACTAGCTATAGCCAATTGGTAGACTAGCTATAGCCAATTGGTAGACTAGCTATAGCCAATTGGTAGACTAACTATAGCCAATTGGTAGACTAGCTATAGCCAATTGGTAGATTAGCTATAGCCAATTGGTAGACTAGCTATAGCCAATTGGTGGACTAGCTATAGCCAATTGGTAGACTAGCTATAGCCAATTGATAGACTAGCTATAGCCAATTGGTGGACTAGCTATAGCCAATTGGTAGAGTAGCTATAGCCAATTGGTAGAGTAGCTATAGCCAATTGGTAGACTAGCTATAGCCAATTGGTAGAGTAGCTATAGCCAATTGGTAGAGTAGCTATAGCCAATTGGTAGACTAGCTATAGCCAATTGGTAGACTAGCTATAGCCAATTGGTAGACTAGCTATAGCCAATTGGTAGACTAGCTATAGCCAATTGGTAGACTAGCTATAGCCAATTGGTAGACTAGCTATAGCCAATTGGTAGACTAGCTATAGCCAATTGGTAGACTAGCTATAGCCAATTGGTAGACTAGCTATAGCCAATTGGTAGACTAGCTATAGCCAATTGGTAGACTAGCTATAGCCAATTGGTAGACTAGCTATAGCCAATTGGTAGACTAGCTATAGCCAATTGGTAGACTAGCTATAGCCAATTGGTAGACTAGCTATAGCCAATTGGTAGACTAGCTATAGCCAATTGGTAGACTAGCTATAGCCAATTGGTAGACTAGCTATAGCCAATTGGTAGATTAGCTATAGCCAATTGGTAGACTAGCTACAGCCAATTGGTAGACTAGCTATAGCCAATTGGTGGACTAGCTATAGCCAATTGGTAGAGTAGCTATAGCCAATTGGTAGACTAGCTATAGCCAATTGGTAGACTAGCTATAGCCAATTGGTAGACTAGCTATAGCCAATTGGTAGACTAGCTATAGCCAATTGGTAGACTACCTATAGCCAATTGGTAGACTAGCTATAGCCAATTGGTAGACTAGCTATAGCCAATTGGTAGACTAGCTATAGCCAATTGGTAGACTAGCTATAGCCAATTGGAAGACTAGCTACAGCCAATTGGTAGACTACCTATAGCCAATTGGTAGACTAGCTATAGCCAATTGGTAGACTAGCTATAGCCAATTGGTAGACTAGCTATAGCCAATTGGTAGACTAGCTATAGCCAATTGGTAGACTAGCTATAGCCAATTGGTAGACTAGCTATAGCCAATTGGTAGACTAGCTATAGCCAATTGGTAGACTAGCTATAGCCAATTGGTAGACTACCTATAGCCAATTGGTAGACTAGCTATAGCCAATTGGTAGACTAGCTATAGCCAATTGGTAGACTAGCTATAGCCAATTGGTAGACTAGCTATAGCCAATTGGTAGACTACCTATAGCCAATTGGTAGACTAGCTATAGCCAATTGGTAGACTAGCTATAGCCAATTGGTAGACTAGCTATAGCCAATTGGTAGACTAGCTATAGCCAATTGGTAGACTAGCTATAGCCAATTGGTAGACTACCTATAGCCAATTGGTAGACTAGCTATAGCCAATTGGTAGACTAGCTATAGCCAATTGGTAGACTAGCTATAGCCAATTGGTAGACTACCTATAGCCAATTGGTAGACTAGCTATAGCCAATTGGTAGACTAGCTATAGCCAATTGGTAGACTAGCTATAGCCAATTGGTAGACTAGCTATAGCCAATTGGTAGACTACCTATAGCCAATTGGTAGACTAGCTATAGCCAATTGGTAGACTAGCTATAGCCAATTGGTAGACTAGCTATAGCCAATTGGTAGACTAGCTATAGCCAATTGGTAGACTAGCTATAGCCAATTGGTAGACTACCTATAGCCAATTGGTAGACTAGCTATAGCCAATTGGTAGACTAGCTATAGCCAATTGGTAGACTAGCTATAGCCAATTGGTAGACTACCTATAGCCAATTGGTAGACTAGCTATAGCCAATTGGTAGACTAGCTATAGCCAATTGGTAGACTAGCTATAGCCAATTGGTAGACTAGCTATAGCCAATTGGTAGACTAGCTATAGCCAATTGGTAGACTAGCTCTAGCCAATTGGTAGATTTAACGCGCATATGTTTGTGAGTGCTTTTCATGGATTGTGAAGTTTTTCGTTAATTGAAACATCTCCCAGATCCATGTTCAGTTATCTCCTTCCCCAAGTACTCCAGTGACACGTGATGTAGTGAGACCGTCGCACGTGGCATCGACTTTTCCATATGGCGTCGCGTTCCTTGTGTTTCGCGTTCCCGGCACTCGGCATTCCCCATGTTGTTCCTTATCGCAGGCTGTCCGCCAGGCACACCGGCGTCTGTCCTGTTCCCAGGCCCGTGCAATTTACAGGGGTAAACAGCACGGGTCGTAAAAACGGGCGCCTGGTGTGGGTCTATCGCCGAAGGACTCTGCCAAATGGCCGCGGCTGTGCCATCGATCCAAATCTTCGCTCCTCCCGTGGGCCCTCATCGCATTCCGTTTTCCGCAGACTATCCATGCTCATGCGCTCATGACCACGCGTTGTATACGATGTCCACGTTGATGAATGAATGCCACGTTGATGCCATGGTGTATTGATGGTGTTGCCTAAACCAGCACAGCTGGGAAAGCGGAGCCCGTGAGATGCGATTATATAGCGGGTGTGCTCTGGGATCGATTCCGGTGGGAGTACCAGGAGGTGGGTTGGTTGAGCAACAACCAATAGGTTTCTTGAACTCGCCAAGCACCGCAGACTTTATTGAATACAGCTTGAAGCTATTGAGTTATGGCTCCCTTTCCTCGACTGCAATGTCGTCCTGCACAACCCCCACCGACCCCACCGGCTATGCGAGCGGTAGGTGTATTCCTTCCTAAATGAGTTGCAGAACAGGATGGAGATGCTGAATTGTATCGATGCTGTAAACACATCCAGGGAAAGGAAGGGCTTTCCCCAGCATCTTCCCTCCCGATTTGTTGATTTCCTTATTCCAACCGGAAACACCTATGGAAGCTACAGAGGGAGCGCAGGGGGTGGAGAACGTGCTATAAGTAGAGGTGATTCACCATCCGGATGGTGAGTCGTGTTCAATCAGTACAATTGAAGTTCGGAAAATGTAATCGATTCATGATTCCGTCCACATAGAAGATGTCCCAAAACTTGTTTTAATCCAAAAACATTTCAACAAATTCCAACTGAAAGGCGTCATCAACACCTGTAATATTTTAATGTCTAACCTTATATGTATTTAATGGTATCATATTTCGTAGACCCAAACACTTTAGGATTAGGAAATTTGAGTTGGGCAAACGAAACAGTGACCTAACCAATAATATATTTAAAACTACAACTACTACTAGTACACGACTACTACTACTACTACTACTACTACTACTACTACTACTACTACTACTACTACTATTACTACAACTACCACTACTACCACTACACTATTACAACTATTACCTTGCTACACTACTATCACACTACTATGACTACTACTACTACTATACTACTACTACTACTACTACTACTACACTATTACCTTACTACACTATTATCACACTACTACGACTACTATACTACTACTATACTACTACTACTACTACTACTACTACTACTACTACTCTATACGACTACTACACTACTACTATTACTACACTACTACTACTATTACAACACTACTACACTACTGCTACCTTACTACACTACTATCACACTATTACTACTACTACTATACTACTACTACTACTACGATACGACTACTACACTACTGCTATTACTACACTACTACTACTATTACAACACTACTACTACTACTACTACTACCTTACTACACTACAATCACACTACTACTACTACTACTACTACTACTACTACTACTACTACTACTATTACTATACGACTACTACACTGCCACTACTACACTACTACTACTACTACTACTACTACTACTATACGACTACTACTACTACTACTACTACTACTACGACTACCACTACAGTACTACTTCAACAGACCCAATTATTCCCATCATTTTGTGGGGTCAGCCAGGCAATGTTTTTGACCGAAGCCTTTCACGAACTAGTTGACCAGGCTGAATGTGGCAGGAATTTGTAATTTGTTCAATGGTGCTGGAGATAAGTCCCTCACCTTTCGCGAAAGACAGGGTGGGGTCTTCAACATCCACCAAATGATGCCAGCTGGTTAATGTCATCCGAGGGACGGCACACCTTATGATGGTGCCCTATGTGTAAAACTGTAAAGCATCGATCCGACAGTTGATCGTTGGATGTGAAATGGAATTCGGGTGAGACAGTTCAAAGGTAATGCACTACCTCTGCACCAACCTTTCGGACTGATAGAATATGCATAAAAGGTAGGAGAGAATTCGTACATCTGTTCAGTAAGGAGTGTGAGTCCACCTTTGAAGGGGGTTGTTTACCTTAGCTTTAATTTACAAGGTAGTGGTAACAGAGACATGGAATTTGCACTTGACAAACTGTTTCTTAGATCTCCATCCAAGGGTCTGGTATTCCCTCTCGGTGTATTTCCCGCCCTAACCTGAAGTTCACATGTCGGCCTACTTCGTCCTTCTCTGTGCGGGTCACCTCCAGCTTTGCAGATACGTGTCTGATCCACATTGACCCAAATGTATTATTTTATCAACTCAAGACGATCTTTTAGATGAAAATTTCATGCTTTGGCTGTAAAAATAAACAAGCAAAAAATTAACACGAATTGGGATATATCTGTTAACCAAAAATGGTGCTTCAAAAACCTCGAGCAATAACTTTTTGATCCTTTAACAATATTTTAATTTTTAAAAGATTCAAAACTTGTTACAAAACGTCTAGAAATGGTTTTGTTTTCTTATAATGCAAAAAAAAAAAAACGTTCATCATCAAAATGTATTCTTTCTATTTCACTCTGTGAAAACAAGTTCAGTCCCATGGCAAGCACTGGGTGGTTTGTCTTTGCCATCTCAGGGATAGCCAGGGCAGGAATTTGGGATTTGTTCAGGGTTCAGGGATTGCCAATTACACATCCTAAACAAGTAAGAGCAATCAAAGATTGCAGACCCTCGCCAGGACGTGTTTGTGGTTTTTAAGGCTTTTGTGTAAAAACAAATATGGCGGCCGAATCACGTGAACAATGATGTCATCATTATTATTTTTTCCCCACCAATTTATCCATAGATGACGCTCAAGAAATTTCATCTTAATTGGATGAGGTTTTGTACTTGTTGAATTATGACGTCATGGTGGAGGCACATATGACATCATCATTAACATATTTTATTCCACATGGAGAGTTTTTTACAATGAGCCATGTCTCAATTTTTTCTATGTAGCGCTTTCGGAGCTATAGAGGTGCAAAGTTTTTTGGATTTTCCAAGATGGCGTCCGTACCACGTGACCTATGCCGTCATAATTATCATGAACAAATTCTACAGGAGGAGGTGCACCTATGGTGAAAATTTCCTGTCAATCAGACCAACGGTTGCAGAGAAAATCATATTTATTCTGTGTGGCAAACAGACAAACGGACTCAAATGCAATACCCTCTCCGCTGGCGAAGGTAATAACTCTGCAATGAAAACTTCCACTCCAATAGGACAAGTGTGTATCCAAAGGTGGAAAATACTGTGGAAAGTGAAACAAAATCTTTCATATTAATTCATTTGTATTTCGTACTTCCTTGCTCCCTTTAAGCTATTGCCGCATGACCGATTCTGCCAAACTAATCCCGACTCTTTGCAAAAGACACCATGCGATCTTTGATACTCACAAGAAACCAATGCCAGCAAATTAAAGCCATGCTTAAGGTCCATCCAAGGCTCAGCAAACTTTGTTATGCCATGTCTGTGAAACCCCAGTCCAACAGGTTAGAGTTGGATCAAGATTCAAACCTAGAATAAACAGCTCAAAGGACAGTGAGCAACTGTTGTGGCCAAAAATATTGGCACCCTTTCACTTTTTCAAAAAATGCACCATTTCTTCCAGAAAATTGTTGAAATAACAAAATATTTCGGTATCCACATTTGTATTTCTTTGGTTTACAGTGGAACAAAACAAAAAAATCTTTTTAAAAACTACGAAAGCTTAGCTTATTCCACACAGACATCCTAAAATGACCCGGACAATATTATTGGTACCTTTTAGAAGTTATTAGAAATAATTAGATTTCAAGCAGGTGATTCTCCTTTACTTTGGAATTGAACTCACTTGTGGTGAGTTGCAGATGCCTGCAATATAAAATTCACTCATTCAACCAGTTTGAATAGAAAAAAGGAGTCATTCTGCTGTTTTGTGTCACTGTGTGTACCGCAATGAGCATGGAGAAAAGAAAGAAAACCAGAAAATTGTCTGAGGAGGTCAGATACAAGATTGTAGCCAAGCATGGACAATCTCAAGGCTACAAGTCCATCTCCAGAGATATTGATGCTCCTGTGTCCACCGTATGCAATGTTATCAATAAGTTTAAGGCCCATAGCACTGCAGCCAACCTCACTGGATGTGGACGAAAGAGAAAACTTGATCGAAGATTGCAGCGAAGGATTGCTCGAATAGTGGAGCTGATTCATGATGCCCTCGATCAACTGCCAAACAGATTCAAGCTGACCTTCAGACACAAGGTACGACAGTTTCAACTCACACCATCGCCAACTCAATGAAAGGGGGTTCTATGGTAGGAGACCCAGGAGGACCCCACTGCTGAGAGAGAGACATAAGAAAGCCTGACTGGAGTTTGCCAAAACACACCTGAACAAGCCAAAATCCTTCTTGGAGAATGTCCTGTGGACAGATGAGACCAAATTAGAGCTTTTTGGTAAAGCACATTATCTCATGTTCACAGAAAACCAAATCAAGCCTTCAAAGAAAAGAACACCTTTCCTACAGTCAAACATGGAAAAGGTTCAGTTTCTTTGGGGGACTGCTTTGCTGCCTCTGGCACTGGGTGCCTTGAAAATGTGTATGACATCATGAAATCAGGAGATTACCAAGGCATTTTGGAGCACAATGTTCAACCCAGTGTCAGAAAGCTAGGTCTCCATCGAAGGTCATGGGTCTTGCAGCAGGACAATGACCCCAAACACACTTCAAAAAGCATCCAGGAATGGTTCAAGACAAAATGCTGGACTGTTCTGAAGTGGCCAGCAATGAGTCCAGATCTAAATTACATTGAACACCTGTGGTAAGATCTGAAAACAGCAGTTGGGAGAATGCACCATTCAAATCTGGGAGAACTGGAGCAGTTTGCACAAGAAGAGTGGGCCAAACTGCCAGTAGAGAGGTGTAGGAAGCCCATTCATGGCTACAGGAAGCGCTTGACTGCAGTTATTTTGTCCAAAGGCTGTGCTTCCAAATATTAAGTCGAGGGTGTCAATAATTTGGTCAATGCCATTTCTTTTTATTTTCTGATTTAAAAGGATATATTCAGTTCTGAATCGAAAACAAAGGTTCTGTAATATTATTGGGTAAAATGTCAGGGGCATAGAAAAGGCCCCTTTATCCATTAGGCCATTGAGCCAGCACATTATAATAATAAAAAAATCTTAAAGGGGTATAAAGTGTGTATATGTATATATATATATATATATATATATATATATATATATATATATATATATATATATATATATATATATATATATATATATATATATTGTCACGCAACCATGATTAACACCACAGTTGCGGAGGCCAATTGCGAGGCTTTTAACTCCCGAGGCGCAAACTCAATAGCGGATTCCAATCAGGCACAAATGCGTGGGATGGCGGACACAGCAAAGCTCCGCAGCCTTACCTATTAAAATGAAACAGGAAAACTGCGTTCAGGTATATACAGAAAATAATACAACGATTTATTAAATGAAAAGCAAGGACAGGAAAATGTACGCCGGTAATGAGCTATTCTAAATCGGGATCCCGCACTGCAGACCGCAAATACAAAACGGGGGATTATGAATTACAAAAGAAACACGTCACGTCGTGTACAGTGTATGCGGAGCTCGGGCTTATCTGTCTCTGTCGTCTTCTTGTAACACGGCCCCGCTCGGCCGCCACCAGGCCTTCTCCGACCGCCTCCGAGCACCACCAGGCCTCGTCAGTTCAACGGCACACCACCAGCTCCCTTGCTCCAAAGGTCCAACGCAGGGCTGCACAAAGCAAGCGAACTCCACTCGACCAGGGACAGGAAGGACTCTCCAAACTCGGGATCGCACCAGGACCTTCTCAAGCCGTGAACTCCTTCGAACTCCACTCACACCGGGAGTGCTGGCAGCCAACTCCGAAAATGGCGTCCGACCGTCGATAATCTCTCTGGCCGATGACGTCACATTGGCGCACTCCTCAGCCAATAATAGCCTCCCAACTCGCCGGCTCGCCAGGTCACGCCCTCTGCGGCATCACTCCACTCTCCCGTCCCCGACCCCATGGTCCTTGTGTTATAACACGTGCTAGGCGAGGTTTGTAGGCCTTGGAGGTGTAAACCGTGGTGGCCAATTGTGGCGGTGTTTTTGGCCTGGTTTCCTGTCCGTTTGTTCTGAAGTCATTGTCAGGGAAAGGAATTATTTAATGTTGCGCTAGGGACCTAACTAATGTTTATGTGGTTTGCAGTGCCATAATGGACAAAGGTTTGACTACTAGGTGAGACTCACAGGGGCGTTATCTTTAATCCCTCACTACTTATCACACGAATCTCCTGGTAGATCCACAATTATACACTTTATCCCGACAAACGCCTAAACATCAAGAACTTATTACATGTAGAGTCCCTGTCACGACAGTCGAATACCTACCTATACAGATCTACCTAGCTCTAGATGTTGCTCTACCAAATTCATAACAATAACAATATATATATATATATATATATATATATATATATACATATATATATATATATATATATATATATATATATATATATATATATATATATATATATATACATATATATATATAAATGTATTTTCAGTCCCCATGTCAAAGCTGCACACAGAGACACGATCCCTTATATGAGGGGATGGGCGCTTTGCTTTTCGATTTCGACAGTGAAATAAAGAATTGTGGAGAACAAATACTTTTTGTCAATGTCAACTTATTTTTCGAGAAAATTGTGTGTTATTTGAAAAATGTGCAAGGGTGCCAATATTTTTGGCCATGACTACCTCTTGGCTATCCTTGCCACCGCACCTTTACCTTTACACAAGTCTGAAGAACTATATGTTAAAGAGAAACCGCATGAGATGTTCAATAGAATAATTTCGCTTCTCTGAGGCAATGCTCCATCCTGCAACTTTCAGGTTCCAACTGCAAAAACAGCAGAAATGAGGTTAGGAGTTAGAATTCTTCACCTCCTCTCTCTCCCCAACGTATCCTACGGTTTTGCCAGATGTCTGCCCCAAAATGCAACATCAACCAAACAGTTTGTTATGCTTATCCTCAAGTCAATAATATACTTGTCATTGTTCAACACTTTTCAAAAAATGTTTCCAAACACATCAGAAGGAAGTCGGAAACATTGCTTAGAATCATTTCGTATCAACACTTCTGATTACACACTACAGTTGTAACAACTATTTTTTGATGTCAACTTGTAATTTTATTTTGATATTGTATCTGAACACAATGTTTTTCTTCCATATTTTAAAGGACTCACAGAGGAGCTTCTACATATATATGTACATTGCATGTAGGGCAAGAACATCATAAGTCATCAGTGTACCTTACATGATCGACAATTATATTAAAATACAATTGTCCAAAAAATCAACTGTTCGGATTGCTTTTTGAATATAACCATGCACTGCAGTCCAAAACAAATATCCTGCTTTCTTTAAACTAACTTCTAGAATTTAAGATATAGTGTATAAAATTACCCGACTCTCATCTACCTTTTCCATCTTCACCTGTCCATGCTCTCTCTCCTAATACCACCAGCAACGACTTTAAAATACATATTATAATTTGTCTACGAGGTGCACTGCCTATGAGTTGCAGAGACTGTGGACTAATGTGGATACGGACGGGGATTTCAAAAATTAGAAACAAAAGAATAAAGAACATGTATCTGTGAGATGGGATAATTGGAGAGCAATACGAAGTGCGACCTTGTTTTCCAACTGAATGAGTTCTTCATGATGCTGTGATGCCAAATCAAAACCCATACACTTGTGTTGAAATTTGAAATATTTGTGTTGAAATATAAGAATTGTTGACATGAAATTTCGATTGTATACCATGAAAAACTTGGAGAATCTCGCGAGATCTTGGAGACGGCGGCAGGGATTTTCGAAGCTCCACACGGTCTCCAAGTTTTTCGAAGTTAAGTCTGTTCACAATTGTATTTTGTCGAAACTGTATTTATCTTTCGGTGTGTGAAGTTATTGTGTGCAACTTTGGTTGTTTCTCGGTGTTTATCTTTCATAAATTGATCGTCTGTTTGCCGTGTCGTGTCTTGAGGCCTTGTACAGTGTGCACTGTACAACCTTGAGGCTTTGTTTTTCTCTCAGCGGTCCGTCTTTTGTGATCCAATAACTTTCGTTCTCTGTATTCCCACTCTTTTCACCCATAGCCTACTTCCTTGTGTAAATCTCAACTCAAAAAAAAAAAAAAAAAAAAAAAATTTCCCTTCTCTGTTATCATTCGTTTATTCATTCTTATTCGTTCGTTCGTTCTTCGACCACGTGTTTCTCCCCCATTTCCCCAGATAGTTTTCACTCATTAACCTTCAATGTTTACACTTTCCCCTCAAGTTATGTATTCCGTCATATTTTATAACACCTTTTTCTTCTTCTTCTTTAAAAGGCTGCTTTCGACTTGCTCACCAAATCAATTCATCCCAAAAAAAAATATCCATCTCCTATAGTGCCTTTTTTCTACATTCCCTAAACTCTCCTGCACTCCATCCTCCATCCAGCGTCCTTAAACGTATTTTTAACTCGAAGGTCACAAGCAACTCATTTTGCAATAAATGTTCGTTTCCCATAAATCGTACACTTTCAAAAATCCAATCTCACCCCTCCCCTCCAAATCTTCCCCATAACCCCTCCCCTCCAAATCTTCCCCATCACCCCTCCCCTCCAAATCTTCCCCATCACCCATCCCTTTCAAATCTCCCCCCTTGCCCCCTCCCTCCTAAACGACCCCCTCACCCCTCCCCGCCAAGACGCCCCCTCGCCCCTCCCCTCCTAGACTCCTGCCTCACCCCTCCCCTCCAAATCTCCCCCATATCCCATCCCTTTCAAATCCCTCCCCTTGCCCCTTCCCTCCCAAACTTCCCCCTCACCCCTCCCCTTCAAATCTCCCCACCCTCATTGCTTCTCAATTTCCCCCCTCTCACTCCCCCTCCTCAAAGCGTCCTCCCCGCTTCTTCCCCCTTCAAACTCTCACCTCCATCTCCCCCAACCTTCTGCCTCGCTCTTCCCCCTCCTCAAATAACACCTCATTGTGGCTCACCCAATCACCATCAAACCTTTTGTCCGCCCCATCCTTCCCTTTCTCCGAGCTATTCTGAAATCTCTGACACACCTTCAACAGCTCTCCCTACCTCTTCCACCTCTTCCACATCTTACCCTACCCCTCCTCCCCCCTGTTCTGTATCTGATGCTCCCCCTTCCTCTTCATTAACGGTATGGACCTCAAACATCCGGGGCCTTCGTTCAAACTTAACTGATCTCTCCATACAGGTTGCTTCTGTCAAACCAGACGTGATCTGCTTAACAGAAACTTTCCTCCTTTATGATGTCTCTGATTCCATAGTATCTCTCCCGGGCTACTCCCTCCTCCGGTATGATAGACCTGAGCCTCGTCCTGGAGGCGGGGTTGCTATCTTTATCAAAAACTCTCTTCCTCACTCGCCCTGCACTGCACTCTCTCCACCTCACCCCCAGGAATACCTCTGGCTACGGCTTCCCCTTCGCTCCCACCTCTTGTTCATATGTGTGTTGTACCGTCCACCAAACAGTGATGACTCCATCTACATCTCGCTGTCTGATGATATGGACCAACTTCTATCTACTCATCCCAACTCTCTCTTCCTCATATGTGGTGATTTCAACTGTCATCATGCCAGTTGGCTGGGTGTGGGTAACTCTCTCACCAGCCATGGCTCCTCAGCAAAGGACTTCTGCGACTCACTGGGACTGACACAATCTGTCAATTTCCCGACCCGGATCTCAGTCAACGGAACATCTTCTCTTCTGGACTTGGTTATGACTAACTTCCCTGAAAATGTCTGCTGCTCTTCTTCTGCTCCGATCGGATCATCTGATCATGTCCTTGTTAAAGTGGACATCTCTCTGACCATCCTCAGGGAGCCTGCTCAGCGTCGACGAGTCTGGCATTTCACTCAGGCCAACTGGCACGGTCTTCAAGCAGCCATCAATCATCTGGACTGGTCTCCCATCTCTACCACCTCTGACATCAACTCATCCTGGGAATTCTTCCAAAGTAAATTGCTCTCTCTCATGCACAGATTTATCCCATCTCGTCTTCAGTTGTCATACCCTTCCTCCCATCCATGGTACACGGAATCTTGTGGTGAGGCTGTTGCCCAGAAACAACTTGCCTTCGTCTCCTGGAAAGCAAATCCAACGGAAGGAAATCTCATTTCCTTTCACAAAGCCCGAAACAAGTGTGTGTCCACCCTCAGGAGAGCCAGGAAACAATATCTCTCCGTTCTCAAGACCGAACTCTCTTATCTGTCTCCCTCTTCCAAATCCTGGTGGCGTCTGGTCAAATCCGTTTCTGGTGTTTGTTCCCCCTCCATCCCCTCCCTTACCTCAAACGGCTACACAGCTGACTCCGCACGTGAAAAAGCTGAATGCCTCAACTCTGTGTTTGCCTCTAAATCTTGTGTCCCAAACCCATCCCTCTCTGTACCCACCATACCCAGTCGTACCCTGCTGCTCCTGGACTCCGTGTCCTTTCCTCCTGACAAGGTGGAAAAGTTTCTGTCAACCCTCGACTCTGATTCTGCAACTGGACCCGACGGCATCAGCCCACGGGTCCTAAAATCCTGCTCTGCTGCTCTATCTCACCCTCTCTCTGTTCTCTTCACCCTCTCTTTTGCTCAAGGTCAACTGCCATCTGCTTGGAAATCAGCGAACATCACCGCTTTGCACAAAAAAGGTGCAAAAACAGATCCTAGCAACTACAGACCAATCAGCCTTCTCCCAATTATCAGCAAAGTCATGGAATCCATCATTGCTTCGGATATGAAATCTTTCCTCTTCTCCAATGGCTTGATCTCTGATCATCAATTTGGTTTCAGACCAGGTCACTCTACTCTGGACATGCTGCTTCTGCTGTCTCAACAATGGATGGAGGTCCTCAATGCCAAACAGGAAATTAGAGCTGTCTCCCTCGACATATCACGTGCCTTCGACACGGTCTGGCACCCCGCTCTGCTCACCAAACTCTCCTCCTTTGGTATCCATGGAAATCTCCACGCATGGCTGGCGGACTTCCTCTCTAGTCGTCGTCAACGTGTGGCCCTGAATGGGTTTCTCTCATCTCCTCTTCCTGTTCAGGCTGGAGTTCCCCAAGGCAGTGTTCTGGGCCCCGTGCTTTTTCTGGTCTTCATCAATGATCTCTCTGACTCTCTCGAAAATCCTCTCTATCTCTTTGCTGATGACTCCACTCTCTGCCGCTCCATTCCTCTTCCCTCAGATCGGCAGTCTGCTGCCTCCTCACTCTCTGAAGACCTGGACAAAATCACAGACTGGTCAAACAAGTGGAACATGTCTTTCAATCCTGACAAATCTCACACTCTTACTATGTCTCTCCGAAAAGATCGACTGGACAACCCTCCCATCTACTTTCTCAACAATCCTCTCCAAGAAGTTCTGTCGCTCAAGATTTTGGGTCTCACTATCTGCCATGATCTTTCTTGGGAAAACCACATTTCCAAGCTGGCCTCCAAAGCCAGTCGCCGACTGGGCATCCTCCGTCGTGCGAAGTCCTTCCTCGGCACACCTGAGCTCCTCACCACATACAAGGCTTTCATCCGCAGCTCAATGGAATACTGTTCTCCCCTATGGGCCGGTGCTCCTGCCTCACACCTAGCTCGGCTTCACGCTGTTGAAACCAAAGCTTTCAGAATTATTGGAATCTCCCGCGATGAAGCTATCTCTGAGGGCCTTTCACTCACTCACCGCAGGCAGGTAGGTGGTCTTTCTGTCTTCTACCGACTCCTCTCCGGCCTTGCACCCCCAGCTCTCTCTGTGCTCTGTCCCCCAAATATTCCTACAGGTCGCACAAGATCTGCCATCAACCCTCTGATGGTTAAACTGCCGAAATCTCGGCTCTCTGCTCACCTTCACTCTTTCATTCCTCTTTTCTCCCGCCTCTGGAACAAACTCCCTCACTCCCTTCAATCCCACTCCTCCCTCCAGGTCTTTAAAACAGCTGTTCACCACCATCTCTTATCTTCCCCCATCCAAAACCTTGATCTTTTCTACCCCCGCTAATTCACCCCAGATCCACCTTGTTTGAAATTCCAACTTCTTTCCTGGAAGTCCTGGCAGTGTCCATATGTTTTATACCTCTCCCACCGCCCCCTTCCCACGCCCCCCCCCCCCAAAGCCCTCACCCTCTCTCAGATCTCTCGATGTCTCCATGTCTCTCGGTCCCTGCTCTCAAATGTTGTGTTTGTGTCCTTCCCCCTCTCTCCCCATCTTGTCTACCGCTCCCTATGTTATATGTTTTTTGTGTCGGTTTGTCTTTCTGTGTGATTAATGTTCGCTCTTTCACGAGCCTCGACCTTGTATACAAAAAAAAACAAAAAAAAAAAAAAAAAAAAAAACGAGAAGGACACTCTTCGAGGTCACGATGTCGACCGATATGCCTCCGCCCACATTATTACATCATTATAATACTCGTACCAAGTTTGATTTAAATCCATTCAGCTGTTCTCAAGTTATCACATTTTTACCTGGCATGACCTCTGACCTTTGACCTCGGGGCCCCAATATCTAATCAGTTAATCTTTACATCATTATACATATCTGTACGAAATTTGAATTAGATCCCTTTAGCCGTTCCCAAGTTATAGACCTATTACAGACTTTGACCATTGACCTTTGACCCCCATCATTATACATAAGTTACCAAATTTGGTCAGAATCCCATCACTGGTTCACAAGTTATCGTGGTAACGGGATTTTAACCTAACATGACCTGTCACCTTTGGCCTTTGACCTCGTGACACCAAAATCTAATCAGGTCATCTTTACCTCATTATACATACCTGCACCAAGGTTGAATAAGATACCTTCAGCCGTTCTCAAGTTATAGTGGTAACGAAAACATATCATGGAAGGACAGCCGTCCCATCCTGAAAACATAATGCCTCCGGCAACTTCGTCAACATTTTGAAGGGTTATAAAGTATGTATATGTTTTTGTATATTTATTTATGTATATATATTTATATATATTTAATTTTAAAGCAAAAACTATAGCACTTATGTGGAATTTGTTTCGAAAGCCATTAACTAGACCTATTGTCCGATGTATATTCCAAGTTTCAGCTGGTTTCAATGTATAGCCCTTGAGATATGAGCAGCAACACATTTTGGGTGGACGGATGGATAGGACGGATGAAAAAATAGCTGAATGCTGAAAAAAAAATTGGATACTAAGTCGAGGCTTGTATAAGAGCTAACTGATAGAACATATAGTAAAGGGAGTGGGAGACAAGAGGGGGAGAGAAAGGGAAGCACACTAACAGTAGGGAACAGGGACATCGGGAGAAGGGAGAGGGATGGAGTGGGGTACATGGGATAAACAAGATGGACATTACAGGGGATTTCAAAAAAGAAAATGGAATTTGAAGGAGGTGGATTTGCGGTGGATTAACTGGGGTAGGAAAGATCAAGGTTTTGGATGGGGAAAGATAAGAGATGGTGGTGAACAGGTGTTTTAAAGACCTGGAGGGAGGAGTGGGATTGAAGAGGGTGAGGGAGTTTGTTCCACAGGCGGGAAAAAAGAGGAATAAAGGAGTAAAGGTGAGCAGAGAGTCTAGATTTTGGCAGTTTAACCATAAGAGGGTTGCTGGCAGATCTTGTGTGTCCTGCAGGAATATTTGGGGTACAGAGCCCAGAGAGAGCTGGGGGAGCAAGGCCGGAGAGGAGTCGGTAGAAGAAAGAAAGACCACCAACCTGCCTGCGGTGAGTGAGTGAAAGGCCCTCGGAGTTAGCTTAATCGCGGGAGATTCCAATGATTCTGAATGCTTTGGTTTCAACAGCGTGAAGACGAGCTAGGTGTGAGGCAGGAGCCCCGGCCCAGAGGGGAGAGCAGTATTCCATTGAGCTGCGGATGAAAGCCTTGTAAGTGGTGAGGAGCTCAGGTGTACCAAGGAAGGACTTCGCACGACGGAGGATGCCCAGTCGGCGACTGGCTTTGGAGGCCAGATTGGGAATGTGGTTTTCCCAGGAAATATCATGGCAGATAGTGAGACCCAAAAGCTTGATTTACAGAACTTGTTCGAGAGGATTGTTCAGAAAGTAGATGGGAGGGTTTTCCAAATATTGCATATCTTCAGCAAAGTATATTGGAAGAGATTTAAACGTTGGTCAAAGCATTCCAGGTAAAACGAGGCGGACTTTCAACATATTCACGTGTGTAGGCAACAGAGATCGAGCATCACATTCCTTATGAAGGAGAACATGAACCTACCTATCTGAAGTTATCAGGAAAGTGTCAGCACAATTCTATGATAATATCCTTCACATCATCATCATCATCATCATCATCACCATCATCATCATCATCAGCATCATCATTATCATCATCATCATCATCATTATCAGTCTGTTTACAGTAAACTGCAGAACAAATGGCTCCTTCAACTCAGGTTGGGGTGTATTGGCATGCTAATGCTTGCCACGCTTTCCATGTGCTGGTTGATGGGAGAATTTGGGCAGGAATTTGGAATTTCATCAGGGTGCCAGAGAATGTATCCACTCATGGAATCTTATATGAAAGGCATCATGGGATCTTTGACGTCCAATCACGGGCAGCGCTGGCAGATGGGTCCTTCGGCTTAATGTCCACCTGACGGAAGCCGCACACACCTGATGCATAGCGCTGCCTGCCAAAAGCCCTTGCAACTGGATTCAGTCACTCAAACAAACATTTCATGTGGTCAATGACTGATGTTGGTGAATCACCAGATCACTTAGTTATCATTGAATTGTAAAAAATATTTGCATGTCAGTGTTTGAAGTATGGAAGGAATGATCTCACTTGAAGTTCAATAAGGTTATTAAAGGATATCGAAATATGTCAGTTTTGTTGGGTTGTTTTTTTTTGAATAGAAATCTAGGCTCATTGAAGAGCTAAAAGACAGACCAGAGCACAGGTTCACCGGCTTCTTCTTCTTTCCTATTCAGGACAAGTCTGCGGGGTAACATCATTGGCTGAGTGTACTGCTGTGCCCCTGATGCAATGCCCTCTGGGGAGGAATTTGTAATTTGTTCAGAGTGTCGGTGATGCCTCGCCTACTTTTCACGAAGGACACCTGCTTGCTGGTGCTTTCTCATCTTTAACGTCCACCAACTAATTCCGGCAGACAGAACGCCCGTTTATCGTCCATCTGAGAGATGGGACACACATTGATGAATCACACTGCCGATGAAACACCGGAATGACAGTTTATACCTGGATCGGGATTCAATCCTACCCTGTACAACTTAGAGGTGAGTGTGTGTATCTCTAGGCTACCTGTTCACAGGCTGATAGAGAATTAAATGAGACAAGGAAGACAAAGAACATGAGTGGAGAAAAGAAAATGGGTGAGGAAAATGGAAGGATTGGGGGGAGGTAGAGACAGCAAGAGTAAGAGAGTAGAGGTGGTATGGGAGAAAGCATGAGGTGATGAAGGGCAGCGCTTTTGAACAATGGAGGCAGTGCGCGAGGTAACAGACATAAGGATTTAGTTTCACAGATGAGAGAATAGTGTGATAGACAAATGGAGGCGTTGAGCATATGACTTAGAATTTGGGAAGGTAACCAGGTGTGGAATTCTGAAAGAATGCATGCAACCTGTGCGGGCTGGGTTAGACAGAGGAACGAGAAGGGCGGCAGGAGCGAGGCCAGGAGTAAACTGATAGACAAGTGAGTCTGTCAACAGGCCTGTGGTGGGAGAGAAGCAGACATCGGGAATCGGCCTCATGCCGAGTTATGCCAATAACAGGGAGAGCATCGGACTCGGTCGCCTCCAGAGGAACGAGATGGGAAACAGCTGCTGCAGCCGAGAGTGATCAAAAGGCAAATTATGTGGCCATTGCAACGGAGCTCCCTGAATGTTACAGAGGGAGGGAGATGCTGTCTTGAAGAACATTGTGACATTTGATGAGACCTGGGTCTATCACTTTACCCCAGAGTGAAAACAAGCCATCATGGAGTGGAGGTATTGGTGTCCAAATGCCATCAGACAAAATGTTGTTGGTAATAGTTCTGTGGGAACTTAACAATTGAAGTCACATGGAAAGTTTTGAACATGAGAAACCCTTCAATGCACAGTACGACACCAACTTGTTTTTCATTGAAGTGAGACAAGCAATATGCAGATGACTGCCAGGTGTGCTGTCACAAGGTGTCACTTCATTGTATGACAATGCTCACCTGCACACTGCATATGAGACCACTACCTCTCTAGTGGATATGGGTTTGGAAAGCTTTAAATCACCCTCAAACATGCCAGACTTCTCACCTTGTGATTTTCATCTCTTTGAACCATTCACAAAACATCTGGGAGACATTAAAAGTTTAGGAAAGATGATGACATCGAAGCACACCTGAAATGGCTGTGTACCTGTCCCAAAGGTGTCTATGCCCTATTCAACTTCTCTGTACATTATGATTTTATAGAATAAAAAGTCCACATCAGCTATAAATATGGAAGTTTCATCAACTTCTCTGTACATTATGATTTTATAGAATAGAAAGTCCACATCAGCTATAAATATGGAAGTTTCATCAACTTCTCTGTACATTATGATTTTATAGAATAAAAAGTCCACATCAGCTATAAATATGGAAGCTTCATCAACTTCTCTGTACATTATGATTTTCTAGAATAAAAAGTCCACATCAGCAATAAATATGGAAGTTTCATCAACTTCTCTGTACATTATGATTTTAAAGAATAAAAAGTCCACATCAGGTATAAATATGGAAGTTTCATCAACTTCTCTGTACATTATGATTTTATAGAATAGAAAGTCCACATCAGCTATAAATATGGAAGTTTAATCAACTTCTCTGTACATTATGATTTTATAGAATAAAAAGTCCACATCAGCTATAAATATGGAAGTTTCATCAACTTCTCTGTACATTATGATTTTCTAGAATAAAAAGTCCACATCAGCAAGAAATATGGTAGTTTCATCAACTTCTCTGTACATTATGATTTTAAAGAATAAAAAGTCCACATCAGCTATAAATATGGAAGTTTCATCAACTTCTCTGTACATTATGATTTTCTAGAATAAAAAGTCCACATCAGCAATAAATATGGAAGTTTCATCAACTTCTCTGTACATTATGATTTTAAAGAATAAAAAGTCCACATCAGCTATAAATATGGAAGTTTCATCAACTTCTCTGTACATTATGATTTTATAGAATAAAAAGTCCACATCAGCTATGAATATGGAAGTTTCATCAACTTCTCTGTACATTATGGTTTTATAGAATAAAAAGTCTACATCAGCTATAAATATGGAAGTTTAATCAACTTCTCTGTACATTATGATTTTATAGAATAAAAAGTCCACATCAGCTATAAATATGGAAGTTTCATCAACTTCTCTGTACATTATGATTTTATAGAATAAAAAGTCCACATCAGCTATAAATATGGAAGTTTCATCAACTTCTCTGTACATTATGATTTTATAGAATAAAAAGTCCACATCAGCTATAAATATTGAAGTTTCATCAACTTCTCTGTACTTTATGATTTTAAAGAATAAAAAGTCTACATCAGCTATAAATATGGAAGTTTCATCAACTTCTCTGTACATTATGATTTTATAGAATAAAAAGTCCACATCAGCTATAAATATTGAAGTTTCATCAACTTCTCTGTACTTTATGATTTTAAAGAATAAAAAGTCTACATCAGCTATAAATATGGAAGTTTAATCAACTTCTCTGTACATTATGATTTTGTAGAATAAAAAGTCCACATCAGCTATGAATATGGAAGTTTCATCAACTTCTCTGTACATTATGATTTTATAGAATAAAAAGTCCACATCAGCTATAAATATGGAAGTTTCATCAACTTCTCTGCACATTATGATTTTATAGAATAAAAAGTCCACATCAGCTATGAATATGGAAGTTTCATCAACTTCTCTGTACATTATGATTTTATAGAATAAAAAGTCCACATCAGCTATGAATATGGAAGTTTCATCAACTTCTCTGTACATTATGATTTTATAGAATAAAAAGTCCACATCAGCTATAAATATGGAAGTTTCATCAACTTCTCTGTACATTATGATTTTATAGAATAAAAAGTCCACATCAGCTATAAATATGGAAGTTTCATCAACTTCTCTGTACTTTATGATTTTAAAGAATAAAAAGTCTACATCAGCTATAAATATGGAAGTTTAATCAACTTCTCTGTACATTATGATTTTACAGAATAAAAAGTCCACATCAGCTATAAATATGGAAGTTTAATCAACTTCTCTGTACATTATGATTTTATAGAATAAAAAGTCCACATCAGCTATAAATATGGAAGTTTCATCAACTTCTCTGTACATTATGATTTTAGGGAATAAAAAGTCCACATCAGCTATAAATATGGATGTTTCATCAACATCTCTCAACATTATGATTTTATAGAATAAAAAGTCCACATCAGCTATAAATATGGAAGTTTCATCAACTTCTCTGTACATTATGATTTTATAGAATAAAAAGTCCACATCAGCTATAAATATGGAAGTTTCATCAACTTCTCTGTACATTATGATTTTCTAGAATAAAAAGTCCACATCAGCTATGAATATGGAAGTTTCATCAACTTCTCTGTACATTATGATTTTATCGAATAAAAAGTCCACATCAGCTATAAATATGGAAGTTTCATTAACTTCTCTGTACTTTATGATTTTACAGAATAAAAAGTCCACATCAGCTATAAATATGGAAGTTTCATCAACATCTCTCTACATTATGATTTTACAGAATAAAAAGTCCACATCAGCGATAAATATGGAAGTTTCATCAACTTCTCTGTACATTATGATTTTATAGAATAAAAAGTCCACATCAGCTATAAATATGGAAGTTTCATCAACATCTCTCTACATTATGATTTTACAGAATAAAAAGTCCACATCAGCTATAAATATGGAAGTTTCATCAACTTCTCTGTACATTATGATTTTACAGAATTAAAAAGTCCACATCAGCTATAAATATGGAAGTTTCATCAACATCTCTCTACATTATGATTTTATAGAATAAAAAGTCCACATCAGCTAATAATATGGAAGTTTCATCAACTTCTCTGTACATTATGATTTTGAAGAATAAAAAGTCCACATCAGCTGTAAATATGGAAGTTTAATCAACTTCTCTGTACATTATGATTTTATAGAATAAAAAATCCACATCAGCTATGAATATGGAAGTTTCATCAACCCCTCTGTACATTATGATTTTATAGAATAAAAAGTCCACATCAGCTATAAATATGGAAGTTTATTCAACTTCTCTGTACATTATGATTTTATAGAATAAAAAATCCACATTAGCTGTGAATATGGAAGTTTCATCAACTCCTCTGTACATTATGATTTTATCGAATAAAAAATCCACATCAGCAATAAATATGGAAGTTTAATCAACTTCTCTGTACATTATGATTTTATAGAATAAAAAGTCCACATCAGCTATAAATACGGAAGTTTAATCAACTTCTCTGTACATTATGATTTTATAGAATAAAAAATCCACATTAGCTGTGAATATGGAAGTTTCATCAACTCCTCTGTACATTATGATTTTATCGAATAAAAAATCCACATCAGCAATAAATATGGAAGTTTAATCAACTTCTCTGTACATTATGATTTTATAGAATAAAAAGTCCACATCAGCAATAAATATGGAAGTTTCATCAACTTCTCTGTACATTATGATTTTAAAGAATAAAAAGTCCACATCAGCTATAAATATGGAAGTTTCATCAACTTCTCTGTACATTATGATTTTATAGAATAAAAAGTCCACATCAGCTATGAATATGGAAGTTTCATCAACTTCTCTGTACATTATGGTTTTATAGAATAAAAAGTCTACATCAGCTATAAATATGGAAGTTTAATCAACTTCTCTGTACATTATGATTTTATAGAATAAAAAGTCCACATCAGCTATAAATATGGAAGTTTCATCAACTTCTCTGTACATTATGATTTTATAGAATAAAAAGTCCACATCAGCTATAAATATGGAAGTTTCATCAACTTCTCTGTACATTATGATTTTATAGAATAAAAAGTCCACATCAGCTATAAATATGGAAGTTTCATCAACTTCTCTGTACATTATGATTTTATAGAATAAAAAGTCCACATCAGCTATAAATATGGAAGTTTCATCAACTTCTCTGTACATTATGATTTTATAGAATAAAAAGTCCACATCAGCTATAAATATTGAAGTTTCATCAACTTCTCTGTACTTTATGATTTTAAAGAATAAAAAGTCTACATCAGCTATAAATATGGAAGTTTCATCAACTTCTCTGTACATTATGATTTTATAGAATAAAAAGTCCACATCAGCTATAAATATTGAAGTTTCATCAACTTCTCTGTACTTTATGATTTTAAAGAATAAAAAGTCTACATCAGCTATAAATATGGAAGTTTAATCAACTTCTCTGTACATTATGATTTTGTAGAATAAAAAGTCCACATCAGCTATGAATATGGAAGTTTCATCAACTTCTCTGTACATTATGATTTTATAGAATAAAAAGTCCACATCAGCTATAAATATGGAAGTTTCATCAACTTCTCTGCACATTATGATTTTATAGAATAAAAAGTCCACATCAGCTATGAATATGGAAGTTTCATCAACTTCTCTGTACATTATGATTTTATAGAATAAAAAGTCCACATCAGCTATGAATATGGAAGTTTCATCAACTTCTCTGTACATTATGATTTTATAGAATAAAAAGTCCACATCAGCTATAAATATGGAAGTTTCATCAACTTCTCTGTACATTATGATTTTATAGAATAAAAAGTCCACATCAGCTATAAATATGGAAGTTTCATCAACTTCTCTGTACTTTATGATTTTAAAGAATAAAAAGTCTACATCAGCTATAAATATGGAAGTTTAATCAACTTCTCTGTACATTATGATTTTACAGAATAAAAAGTCCACATCAGCTATAAATATGGAAGTTTAATCAACTTCTCTGTACATTATGATTTTATAGAATAAAAAGTCCACATCAGCTATAAATATGGAAGTTTCATCAACTTCTCTGTACATTATGATTTTAGGGAATAAAAAGTCCACATCAGCTATAAATATGGATGTTTCATCAACATCTCTCAACATTATGATTTTATAGAATAAAAAGTCCACATCAGCTATAAATATGGAAGTTTCATCAACTTCTCTGTACATTATGATTTTATAGAATAAAAAGTCCACATCGGCGATAAATATGGAAGTTTCATCAACTTCTCTGTACATTATGATTTTCTAGAATAAAAAGTCCACATCAGCTATGAATATGGAAGTTTCATCAACTTCTCTGTACATTATGATTTTATCGAATAAAAAGTCCACATCAGCTATAAATATGGAAGTTTCATTAACTTCTCTGTACTTTATGATTTTACAGAATAAAAAGTCCACATCAGCTATAAATATGGAAGTTTCATCAACATCTCTCTACATTATGATTTTACAGAATAAAAAGTCCACATCAGCTATAAATATGGAAGTTTCATCAACTTCTCTGTACATTATGATTTTATAGAATAAAAAGTCCACATCAGCTATAAATATGGAAGTTTCATCAACATCTCTCTACATTATGATTTTACAGAATAAAAAGTCCACATCAGCTATAAATATGGAAGTTTCATCAACTTCTCTGTACATTATGATTTTACAGAATTAAAAAGTCCACATCAGCTATAAATATGGAAGTTTCATCAACATCTCTCTACATTATGATTTTATAGAATAAAAAGTCCACATCAGCTAATAATATGGAAGTTTCATCAACTTCTCTGTACATTATGATTTTGAAGAATAAAAAGTCCACATCAGCTATAAATATGGAAGTTTAATCAACTTCTCTGTACATTATGATTTTATAGAATAAAAAATCCACATCAGCTATGAATATGGAAGTTTCATCAACCCCTCTGTACATTATGATTTTATAGAATAAAAAGTCCACATCAGCTATAAATATGGAAGTTTATTCAACTTCTCTGTACATTATGATTTTATAGAATAAAAAATCCACATTAGCTGTGAATATGGAAGTTTCATCAACTCCTCTGTACATTATGATTTTATCGAATAAAAAATCCACATCAGCAATAAATATGGAAGTTTAATCAACTTCTCTGTACATTATGATTTTATAGAATAAAAAGTCCACATCAGCTATAAATACGGAAGTTTAATCAACTTCTCTGTACATTATGATTTTATAGAATAAAAAATCCACATTAGCTGTGAATATGGAAGTTTCATCAACTCCTCTGTACATTATGATTTTATCGAATAAAAAATCCACATCAGCAATAAATATGGAAGTTTAATCAACTTCTCTGTACAGCATGATTTTACATAATAAAAAGTCCACATCAGCAATAAATATAGAAGTTTCATCAACTTCTCTGTACATTTTGATTTTATAGAATAAAAAATCCACATCAGCTATAAATATGGAAGTTTCATCAACTTCTCTGTACTTTATGATTTTACAGAATAAAAAGTCCACATCAGCTATGAATATGGAAGTTTCATCAACTTCTCTGTACTTTATGATTTTACAGAATAAAAAGTCCACATCAGCTATAAATATGGAAGTTTCATTAACTTCTCTGTACTTTATGATTTTACAGAATAAAAAGTCCACATCAGCTATGAATATGGAAGTTTCATCAACTTCTCTGTACTTTATGATTTTACAGAATAAAAAGTCCACATCAGCTATAAATATGGAAGTTTCATCAACTTCTCTGTACTTTATGATTTTACAGAATAAAAAGTCCACATCAGCTATAAATATGGAAGTTTCATTAACTTCTCTGTACTTTATGATTTTACAGAATAAAAAGTCCACATCAGCTGTAAATATGGAAGTTTCATCAACTTCTCTGTACATTATGATTTTATAGAATAAAAAATCCACATCAGCTATAAATATGGAAGTTTCATCAACTTCTCTGTACATTATGATTTTATAGAATAAAAAATCCACATCAGCTATAAATATGGAAGTTTCATCAACTTCTCTGTACATTATGATTTTAGAGAATAAAAAGTTCACATCAGCAATAAATATGGAAGTTTAATCAACTTCTCTGTTCAGTATGATTTTATAGAATAAAAAGTCCACATCAGCTATAAATATGGAAGTTTCATTAACTTCTCTGTACTTTATGATTTTACAGAATAAAAAGTCCACATCAGCTATAAATATGGAAGTTTCATCAACTTCTCTCTACATTATGATTTTATAAAATAAAAAATCCACATCAGCTATAAATATGGAAGTTTAATCAACTTCTCTGTACATTATGATTTTATAGAATAAAAAATCCACATCAGCTATAAATATGGAAGTTTCATCAACTTCTCTGTACATTATGATTTTATAGAATAAAAGATCCACATTAGCAATAAATATGGAAGTTTATTCAACTTCTCTGTACAATAAGATTTTGTTTAATAAAAAGTCCACATCAGCTATAAATATGGAAGTTTAATCAACTTCTCTGTACATTATGATTTTATAGAATAAAAAGTCCACATCAGCTATAAATATGGAAGTTTAATAAACTTTTCTGCACATTATGATTTTATAGAATAAAAAATCCACATCAGCTATAAATATGGAAGTTCAATCAACTTCTCTGTACATTATGATTTTATATAATAAAAAAATCCACATCAGCTATAAATATGGAAGTTTAATCAACCCCTCTGCACATTATGATTTTATAGAATAAAAAGTCCACATCAGCTATAAATATGGAAGTTTAATCAACTTCTCTGCACATTATGATTTTATATAATAAAAAAATCCACATCAGCTATAAATATGGAAGTTTAATCAACCTCTCTGTACATTATGATTTTATGGAATAAAAAGTCCACATCAGCTATGAATATGGAAGTTTAATCAACTTCTCTGTACATTATTATTTTATAGAATAAAAAATCCACATCAGCTATAAATATGGAAGTTCAATCAACTTCTCTGTACATTATGATTTTATATAATAAAAAATCCACATCAGCTATAAATATGGAAGTTCAATCAACTTCTCTGTACATTATGATTTTATAGAATAAAAAATCCTAATTAGCTATGAATATGGAAGTTTAATCAACTTCTCTGTACATTATGATTTTATCGAATAAAAAATCCACATCAGAAATAAATATGGAAGTTTCATCAACTTCTCTGTACATTATGATTTTATCGAATAAAAAATCCACATCAGAAATAAATATGGAAGTTTCATCAACTTCTCTGTACATTATGATTTTATAGAATAAAAAGTCCACATCAGCTATAAATATGGAAGTTTCATCAACTTCTCTACATTATGATTTTAGGGAATAAAAAGTCCACATCAGCTATAAATATGGATGTTTCATCAACATCTCTCTACATTATGATTTTATAGAATAAAAAGTTCCCATCAGCTATAAATATGGAAGTTTCATCAACTTCTCTGTACATTATGATTTTATAGAATAAAAAGTCCACATCAGCTATAAATATGGAAGTTTCATCAACTTCTCTGTACATTATGATTTTACATAATAAAAACTCCACATCAGCTATAAATATGGAAGTTTCATCAACTTCTCTGTACATTATGATTTTCTAGAATAAAAAGTCCACATCAGCTATGAATATGGAAGTTTCATCAACTTCTCTGTACATTATGATTTTATAGAATAAAAAGTCCACATCAGCTATAAATATGGAAGTTTCATCAACTTCTCTGTACTTTATGATTTTATAGAATAAAAAGTCCACATCAGCTATAAATATGGAAGTTTCATTAACTTCTCTGTACTTTATGATTTTACAGAATAAAAAGTCCACATCAGCTATAAATATGGAAGTTTCATCAACATCTCTCTACATTATGATTTTACAGAATAAAAAGTCCACATCAGCTATAAATATGGAAGTTTCATCAACTTCTCTGTACATTATGATTTTATAGAATAAAAAGTCCACATCAGCTATAAATATGGAAGTTTCATTAACTTCTCTGTACTTTATGATTTTACAGAATAAAAAGTCCACATCAGCTATAAATATGGAAGTTTCATCAACATCTCTCCACATTATGATTTTACAGAATAAAAAGTCCACATCAGCTATAAATATGGAAGTTTCATCAACTTCTCTGTACATTATGATTTTATAGAATAAAAAGTCCACATCAGCTATAAATATGGAAGTTTCATTAACTTCTCTGTACTTTATGATTTTACAGAATAAAAAGTCCACATCAGCTATAAATATGGAAGTTTCATCAACTTCTCTGTACATTATTATTTTATAGAATAAAAAATCCACATCAGCTATAAATATGGAAGTTCAATCAACTTCTCTGTACATTATGATTTTATATAATAAAAAATCCACATCAGCTATAAATATGGAAGTTCAATCAACTTCTCTGTACATTATGATTTTATAGAATAAAAAATCCTAATTAGCTATGAATATGGAAGTTTAATCAACTTCTCTGTACATTATGATTTTATCGAATAAAAAATCCACATCAGAAATAAATATGGAAGTTTCATCAACTTCTCTGTACATTATGATTTTATCGAATAAAAAATCCACATCAGAAATAAATATGGAAGTTTCATCAACTTCTCTGTACATTATGATTTTATAGAATAAAAAATCCACATCAGCTATAAATATGGAAGTTCAATCAACTTCTCTGTACATTATGATTTTATAGAATAAAAAATCCTAATTAGCTATGAATATGGAAGTTTAATCAACTTCTCTGTACATTATGATTTTATCGAATAAAAAATCCACATCAGAAATAAATATGGAAGTTTCATCAACTTCTCTGTACATTATGATTTTATCGAATAAAAAATCCACATCAGCTATAAATATGGAAGTTCAATCAACTTCTCTGTACATTATGATTTTATAGAATAAAAAATCCTAATTAGCTATGAATATGGAAGTTTAATCAACTTCTCTGTACATTATGATTTTATCGAATAAAAAATCCACATCAGAAATAAATATGGAAGTTTCATCAACTTCTCTGTACATTATGATTTTATCGAATAAAAAATCCACATCAGAAATAAATATGGAAGTTTCATCAACTTCTCTGTACATTATGATTTTATAGAATAAAAAGTCCACATCAGCTATAAATATGGAAGTTTCATCAACTTCTCTACATTATGATTTTAGGGAATAAAAAGTCCACATCAGCTATAAATATGGATGTTTCATCAACATCTCTCTACATTATGATTTTATAGAATAAAAAGTCCACATCAGCTATAAATATGGAAGTTTCATCAACTTCTCTGTACATTATGATTTTATAGAATAAAAAGTCCACATCAGCTATAAATATGGAAGTTTCATCAACTTCTCTGTACATTATGATTTTACATAATAAAAACTCCACATCAGCTATAAATATGGAAGTTTCATCAACTTCTCTGTACATTATGATTTTCTAGAATAAAAAGTCCACATCAGCTATGAATATGGAAGTTTCATCAACTTCTCTGTACATTATGATTTTATAGAATAAAAAGTCCACATCAGCTATAAATATGGAAGTTTCATCAACTTCTCTGTACTTTATGATTTTATAGAATAAAAAGTCCACATCAGCTATAAATATGGAAGTTTCATTAACTTCTCTGTACTTTATGATTTTACAGAATAAAAAGTCCACATCAGCTATAAATATGGAAGTTTCATCAACATCTCTCTACATTATGATTTTACAGAATAAAAAGTCCACATCAGCTATAAATATGGAAGTTTCATCAACTTCTCTGTACATTATGATTTTATAGAATAAAAAGTCCACATCAGCTATAAATATGGAAGTTTCATTAACTTCTCTGTACTTTATGATTTTACAGAATAAAAAGTCCACATCAGCTATAAATATGGAAGTTTCATCAACATCTCTCTACATTATGATTTTACAGAATAAAAAGTCCACATCAGCTATAAATATGGAAGTTTCATCAACTTCTCTGTACATTATGATTTTATAGAATAAAAAGTCCACATCAGCTATAAATATGGAAGTTTCATTAACTTCTCTGTACTTTATGATTTTACAGAATAAAAAGTCCACATCAGCTATAAATATGGAAGTTTCATCAACTTCTCTGTACTTTATGATTTTACAGAATAAAAAGTCCACATCAGCTATAAATATGGAAGTTTCATTAACTTCTCTGTACTTTATGATTTTACAGAATAAAAAGTCCACATCAGCTGTAAATATGGAAGTTTCATCAACTTCTCTGTACATTATGATTTTATAGAATAAAAAATCCACATCAGCTATAAATATGGAAGTTTCATCAACTTCTCTGTACATTATGATTTTATAGAATAAAAAATCCACATCAGCTATAAATATGGAAGTTTCATCAACTTCTCTGTACATTATGATTTTAGAGAATAAAAAGTTCACATCAGCAATAAATATGGAAGTTTAATCAACTTCTCTGTTCAGTATGATTTTATAGAATAAAAAGTCCACATCAGCTATAAATATGGAAGTTTCATTAACTTCTCTGTACTTTATGATTTTACAGAATAAAAAGTCCACATCAGCTATAAATATGGAAGTTTCATCAACTTCTCTCTACATTATGATTTTATAAAATAAAAAATCCACATCAGCTATAAATATGGAAGTTTAATCAACTTCTCTGTACATTATGATTTTATAGAATAAAAAATCCACATCAGCTATAAATATGGAAGTTTCATCAACTTCTCTGTACATTATGATTTTATAGAATAAAAGATCCACATTAGCAATAAATATGGAAGTTTATTCAACTTCTCTGTACAATAAGATTTTGTTTAATAAAAAGTCCACATCAGCTATAAATATGGAAGTTTAATCAACTTCTCTGTACATTATGATTTTATAGAATAAAAAGTCCACATCAGCTATAAATATGGAAGTTTAATAAACTTTTCTGCACATTATGATTTTATAGAATAAAAAATCCACATCAGCTATAAATATGGAAGTTCAATCAACTTCTCTGTACATTATGATTTTATATAATAAAAAAATCCACATCAGCTATAAATATGGAAGTTTAATCAACCCCTCTGCACATTATGATTTTATAGAATAAAAAGTCCACATCAGCTATAAATATGGAAGTTTAATCAACTTCTCTGCACATTATGATTTTATATAATAAAAAAATCCACATCAGCTATAAATATGGAAGTTTAATCAACCTCTCTGTACATTATGATTTTATGGAATAAAAAGTCCACATCAGCTATGAATATGGAAGTTTAATCAACTTCTCTGTACATTATTATTTTAGGGAATAAAAAGTCCACATCAGCTATAAATATGGATGTTTCATCAACATCTCTCAACATTATGATTTTATAGAATAAAAAGTCCACATCAGCTATAAATATGGAAGTTTCATCAACTTCTCTGTACATTATGATTTTAGGGAATAAAAAGTCCACATCAGCTATAAATATGGATGTTTCATCAACATCTCTCAACATTATGATTTTATAGAATAAAAAGTCCACATCAGCTATAAATATGGAAGTTTCATCAACTTCTCTGTACATTATGATTTTATAGAATAAAAAGTCCACATCAGCTATAAATATGGAAGTTTCATCAACTTCTCTGTACATTATGATTTTCTAGAATAAAAAGTCCACATCAGCTATGAATATGGAAGTTTCATCAACTTCTCTGTACATTATGATTTTATCGAATAAAAAGTCCACATCAGCTATAAATATGGAAGTTTCATTAACTTCTCTGTACTTTATGATTTTACAGAATAAAAAGTCCACATCAGCTATAAATATGGAAGTTTCATCAACATCTCTCTACATTATGATTTTACAGAATAAAAAGTCCACATCAGCGATAAATATGGAAGTTTCATCAACTTCTCTGTACATTATGATTTTATAGAATAAAAAGTCCACATCAGCTATAAATATGGAAGTTTCATCAACATCTCTCTACATTATGATTTTACAGAATAAAAAGTCCACATCAGCTATAAATATGGAAGTTTCATCAACTTCTCTGTACATTATGATTTTACAGAATTAAAAAGTCCACATCAGCTATAAATATGGAAGTTTCATCAACATCTCTCTACATTATGATTTTATAGAATAAAAAGTCCACATCAGCTAATAATATGGAAGTTTCATCAACTTCTCTGTACATTATGATTTTGAAGAATAAAAAGTCCACATCAGCTGTAAATATGGAAGTTTAATCAACTTCTCTGTACATTATGATTTTATAGAATAAAAAATCAACATCAGCTATGAATATGGAAGTTTCATCAACCCCTCTGTACATTATGATTTTATAGAATAAAAAGTCCACATCAGCTATAAATATGGAAGTTTATTCAACTTCTCTGTACATTATGATTTTATAGAATAAAAAATCCACATTAGCTGTGAATATGGAAGTTTCATCAACTCCTCTGTACATTATGATTTTATCGAATAAAAAATCCACATCAGCAATAAATATGGAAGTTTAATCAACTTCTCTGTACATTATGATTTTATAGAATAAAAAGTCCACATCAGCTATAAATACGGAAGTTTAATCAACTTCTCTGTACATTATGATTTTATAGAATAAAAAATCCACATTAGCTGTGAATATGGAAGTTTCATCAACTCCTCTGTACATTATGATTTTATCGAATAAAAAATCCACATCAGCAATAAATATGGAAGTTTAATCAACTTCTCTGTACATTATGATTTTCTAGAATAAAAAGTCCACATCAGCAATAAATATGGAAGTTTCATCAACTTCTCTGTACATTATGATTTTAAAGAATAAAAAGTCCACATCAGCTATAAATATGGAAGTTTCATCAACTTCTCTGTACATTATGATTTTATAGAATAAAAAGTCCACATCAGCTATGAATATGGAAGTTTCATCAACTTCTCTGTACATTATGGTTTTATAGAATAAAAAGTCTACATCAGCTATAAATATGGAAGTTTAATCAACTTCTCTGTACATTATGATTTTATAGAATAAAAAGTCCACATCAGCTATAAATATGGAAGTTTCATCAACTTCTCTGTACATTATGATTTTATAGAATAAAAAGTCCACATCAGCTATAAATATGGAAGTTTCATCAACTTCTCTGTACATTATGATTTTATAGAATAAAAAGTCCACATCAGCTATAAATATGGAAGTTTCATCAACTTCTCTGTACATTATGATTTTATAGAATAAAAAGTCCACATCAGCTATAAATATGGAAGTTTCATCAACTTCTCTGTACATTATGATTTTATAGAATAAAAAGTCCACATCAGCTATAAATATTGAAGTTTCATCAACTTCTCTGTACTTTATGATTTTAAGGAATAAAAAGTCTACATCAGCTATAAATATGGAAGTTTCATCAACTTCTCTGTACATTATGATTTTATAGAATAAAAAGTCCACATCAGCTATAAATATTGAAGTTTCATCAACTTCTCTGTACTTTATGATTTTAAAGAATAAAAAGTCTACATCAGCTATAAATATGGAAGTTTAATCAACTTCTCTGTACATTATGATTTTGTAGAATAAAAAGTCCACATCAGCTATGAATATGGAAGTTTCATCAACTTCTCTGTACATTATGATTTTATAGAATAAAAAGTCCACATCAGCTATAAATATGGAAGTTTCATCAACTTCTCTGCACATTATGATTTTATAGAATAAAAAGTCCACATCAGCTATGAATATGGAAGTTTCATCAACTTCTCTGTACATTATGATTTTATAGAATAAAAAGTCCACATCAGCTATGAATATGGAAGTTTCATCAACTTCTCTGTACATTATGATTTTATAGAATAAAAAGTCCACATCAGCTATAAATATGGAAGTTTCATCAACTTCTCTGTACATTATGATTTTATAGAATAAAAAGTCCACATCAGCTATAAATATGGAAGTTTCATCAACTTCTCTGTACTTTATGATTTTAAAGAATAAAAAGTCTACATCAGCTATAAATATGGAAGTTTAATCAACTTCTCTGTACATTATGATTTTACAGAATAAAAAGTCCACATCAGCTATAAATATGGAAGTTTAATCAACTTCTCTGTACATTATGATTTTATAGAATAAAAAGTCCACATCAGCTATAAATATGGAAGTTTCATCAACTTCTCTGTACATTATGATTTTAGGGAATAAAAAGTCCACATCAGCTATAAATATGGATGTTTCATCAACATCTCTCAACATTATGATTTTATAGAATAAAAAGTCCACATCAGCTATAAATATGGAAGTTTCATCAACTTCTCTGTACATTATGATTTTATAGAATAAAAAGTCCACATCAGCGATAAATATGGAAGTTTCATCAACTTCTCTGTACATTATGATTTTCTAGAATAAAAAGTCCACATCAGCTATGAATATGGAAGTTTCATCAACTTCGCTGTACATTATGATTTTATCGAATAAAAAGTCCACATCAGCTATAAATATGGAAGTTTCATTAACTTCTCTGTACTTTATGATTTTACAGAATAAAAAGTCCACATCAGCTATAAATATGGAAGTTTCATCAACATCTCTCTACATTATGATTTTACAGAATAAAAAGTCCACATCAGCTATAAATATGGAAGTTTCATCAACTTCTCTGTACATTATGATTTTGTAGAATAAAAAGTCCACATCAGCTATAAATATGGAAGTTTCATCAACATCTCTCTACATTATGATTTTACAGAATAAAAAGTCCACATCAGCTATAAATATGGAAGTTTCATCAACTTCTCTGTACATTATGATTTTACAGAATTAAAAAGTCCACATCAGCTATAAATATGGAAGTTTCATCAACATCTCTCTACATTATGATTTTATAGAATAAAAAGTCCACATCAGCTAATAATATGGAAGTTTCATCAACTTCTCTGTACATTATGATTTTGAAGAATAAAAAGTCCACATCAGCTATAAATATGGAAGTTTAATCAACTTCTCTGTACATTATGATTTTATAGAATAAAAAATCCACATCAGCTATGAATATGGAAGTTTCATCAACCCCTCTGTACATTATGATTTTATAGAATAAAAAGTCCACATCAGCTATAAATATGGAAGTTTATTCAACTTCTCTGTACATTATGATTTTATAGAATAAAAAATCCACATTAGCTGTGAATATGGAAGTTTCATCAACTCCTCTGTACATTATGATTTTATCGAATAAAAAATCCACATCAGCAATAAATATGGAAGTTTAATCAACTTCTCTGTACATTATGATTTTATAGAATAAAAAGTCCACATCAGCTATAAATACGGAAGTTTAATCAACTTCTCTGTACATTATGATTTTATAGAATAAAAAATCCACATTAGCTGTGAATATGGAAGTTTCATCAACTCCTCTGTACATTATGATTTTATCGAATAAAAAATCCACATCAGCAATAAATATGGAAGTTTAATCAACTTCTCTGTACAGCATGATTTTACATAATAAAAAGTCCACATCAGCAATAAATATAGAAGTTTCATCAACTTCTCTGTACATTTTGATTTTATAGAATAAAAAATCCACATCAGCTATAAATATGGAAGTTTCATCAACTTCTCTGTACTTTATGATTTTACAGAATAAAAAGTCCACATCAGCTATGAATATGGAAGTTTCATCAACTTCTCTGTACTTTATGATTTTACAGAATAAAAAGTCCACATCAGCTATAAATATGGAAGTTTCATTAACTTCTCTGTACTTTATGATTTTACAGAATAAAAAGTCCACATCAGCTATGAATATGGAAGTTTCATCAACTTCTCTGTACTTTATGATTTTACAGAATAAAAAGTCCACATCAGCTATAAACATGGAAGTTTCATCAACTTCTCTGTACTTTATGATTTTACAGAATAAAAAGTCCACATCAGCTATAAATATGGAAGTTTCATTAACTTCTCTGTACTTTATGATTTTACAGAATAAAAAGTCCACATCAGCTGTAAATATGGAAGTTTCATCAACTTCTCTGTACATTATGATTTTATAGAATAAAAAATCCACATCAGCTATAAATATGGAAGTTTCATCAACTTCTCTGTACATTATGATTTTATAGAATAAAAAATCCACATCAGCTATAAATATGGAAGTTTCATCAACTTCTCTGTACATTATGATTTTAGAGAATAAAAAGTTCACATCAGCAATAAATATGGAAGTTTAATCAACTTCTCTGTTCAGTATGATTTTATAGAATAAAAAGTCCACGTCAGCTATAAATATGGAAGTTTCATCAACTTCTCTGTACATTATGATTTTACAGAATTAAAAAGTCCACATCAGCTATAAATATGGAAGTTTCATCAACATCTCTCTACATTATGATTTTATAGAATAAAAAGTCCACATCAGCTAATAATATGGAAGTTTCATCAACTTCTCTGTACATTATGATTTTGAAGAATAAAAAGTCCACATCAGCTATAAATATGGAAGTTTAATCAACTTCTCTGTACATTATGATTTTATAGAATAAAAAATCCACATCAGCTATGAATATGGAAGTTTCATCAACCCCTCTGTACATTATGATTTTATAGAATAAAAAGTCCACATCAGCTATAAATATGGAAGTTTATTCAACTTCTCTGTACATTATGATTTTATAGAATAAAAAATCCACATTAGCTGTGAATATGGAAGTTTCATCAACTCCTCTGTACATTATGATTTTATCGAATAAAAAATCCACATCAGCAATAAATATGGAAGTTTAATCAACTTCTCTGTACATTATGATTTTATAGAATAAAAAGTCCACATCAGCTATAAATACGGAAGTTTAATCAACTTCTCTGTACATTATGATTTTATAGAATAAAAAATCCACATTAGCTGTGAATATGGAAGTTTCATCAACTCCTCTGTACATTATGATTTTATCGAATAAAAAATCCACATCAGCAATAAATATGGAAGTTTAATCAACTTCTCTGTACAGCATGATTTTACATAATAAAAAGTCCACATCAGCAATAAATATAGAAGTTTCATCAACTTCTCTGTACATTTTGATTTTATAGAATAAAAAATCCACATCAGCTATAAATATGGAAGTTTCATCAACTTCTCTGTACTTTATGATTTTACAGAATAAAAAGTCCACATCAGCTATGAATATGGAAGTTTCATCAACTTCTCTGTACTTTATGATTTTACAGAATAAAAAGTCCACATCAGCTATAAATATGGAAGTTTCATTAACTTCTCTGTACTTTATGATTTTACAGAATAAAAAGTCCACATCAGCTATGAATATGGAAGTTTCATCAACTTCTCTGTACTTTATGATTTTACAGAATAAAAAGTCCACATCAGCTATAAATATGGAAGTTTCATCAACTTCTCTGTACTTTATGATTTTACAGAATAAAAAGTCCACATCAGCTATAAATATGGAAGTTTCATTAACTTCTCTGTACTTTATGATTTTACAGAATAAAAAGTCCACATCAGCTGTAAATATGGAAGTTTCATCAACTTCTCTGTACATTATGATTTTATAGAATAAAAAATCCACATCAGCTATAAATATGGAAGTTTCATCAACTTCTCTGTACATTATGATTTTATAGAATAAAAAATCCACATCAGCTATAAATATGGAAGTTTCATCAACTTCTCTGTACATTATGATTTTAGAGAATAAAAAGTTCACATCAGCAATAAATATGGAAGTTTAATCAACTTCTCTGTTCAGTATGATTTTATAGAATAAAAAGTCCACATCAGCTATAAATATGGAAGTTTCATTAACTTCTCTGTACTTTATGATTTTACAGAATAAAAAGTCCACATCAGCTATAAATATGGAAGTTTCATCAACTTCTCTCTACATTATGATTTTATAAAATAAAAAATCCACATCAGCTATAAATATGGAAGTTTAATCAACTTCTCTGTACATTATGATTTTATAGAATAAAAAATCCACATCAGCTATAAATATGGAAGTTTCATCAACTTCTCTGTACATTATGATTTTATAGAATAAAAGATCCACATTAGCAATAAATATGGAAGTTTATTCAACTTCTCTGTACAATAAGATTTTGTTTAATAAAAAGTCCACATCAGCTATAAATATGGAAGTTTAATCAACTTCTCTGTACATTATGATTTTATAGAATAAAAAGTCCACATCAGCTATAAATATGGAAGTTTAATAAACTTTTCTGCACATTATGATTTTATAGAATAAAAAATCCACATCAGCTATAAATATGGAAGTTCAATCAACTTCTCTGTACATTATGATTTTATATAATAAAAAAATCCACATCAGCTATAAATATGGAAGTTTAATCAACCCCTCTGCACATTTTGATTTTATAGAATAAAAAGTCCACATCAGCTATAAATATGGAAGTTTAATCAACTTCTCTGCACATTATGATTTTATATAATAAAAAAATCCACATCAGCTATAAATATGGAAGTTTAATCAACCTCTCTGTACATTATGATTTTATGGAATAAAAAGTCCACATCAGCTATGAATATGGAAGTTTAATCAACTTCTCTGTACATTATTATTTTATAGAATAAAAAATCCACATCAGCTATAAATATGGAAGTTCAATCAACTTCTCTGTACATTATGATTTTATATAATAAAAAATCCACATCAGCTATAAATATGGAAGTTCAATCAACTTCTCTGTACATTATGATTTTATAGAATAAAAAATCCTAATTAGCTATGAATATGGAAGTTTAATCAACTTCTCTGTACATTATGATTTTATCGAATAAAAAATCCACATCAGAAATAAATATGGAAGTTTCATCAACTTCTCTGTACATTATGATTTTATCGAATAAAAAATCCACATCAGAAATAAATATGGAAGTTTCATCAACTTCTCTGTACATTATGATTTTATAGAATAAAAACTCCACATCAGCTATAAATATGGAAGTTTCATCAACTTCTCTACATTATGATTTTAGGGAATAAAAAGTCCACATCAGCTATAAATATGGATGTTTCATCAACATCTCTCTACATTATGATTTTATAGAATAAAAAGTCCACATCAGCTATAAATATGGAAGTTTCATCAACTTCTCTGTACATTATGATTTTATAGAATATAAAGTCCACATCAGCTATAAATATGGAAGTTTCATCAACTTCTCTGTACATTATGATTTTACATAATAAAAACTCCACATCAGCTATAAATATGGAAGTTTCATCAACTTCTCTGTACATTATGATTTTCTAGAATAAAAAGTCCACATCAGCTATGAATATGGAAGTTTCATCAACTTCTCTGTACATTATGATTTTATAGAATAAAAAGTCCACATCAGCTATAAATATGGAAGTTTCATCAACTTCTCTGTACTTTATGATTTTATAGAATAAAAAGTCCACATCAGCTATAAATATGGAAGTTTCATTAACTTCTCTGTACTTTATGATTTTACAGAATAAAAAGTCCACATCAGCTATAAATATGGAAGTTTCATCAACATCTCTCTACATTATGATTTTACAGAATAAAAAGTCCACATCAGCTATAAATATGGAAGTTTCATCAACTTCTCTGTACATTATGATTTTATAGAATAAAAAGTCCACATCAGCTATAAATATGGAAGTTTCATTAACTTCTCTGTACTTTATGATTTTACAGAATAAAAAGTCCACATCAGCTATAAATATGGAAGTTTCATCAACATCTCTCTACATTATGATTTTACAGAATAAAAAGTCCACATCAGCTATAAATATGGAAGTTTCATCAACTTCTCTGTACATTATGATTTTATAGAATAAAAAGTCCACATCAGCTATAAATATGGAAGTTTCATTAACTTCTCTGTACTTTATGATTTTACAGAATAAAAAGTCCACATCAGCTATAAATATGGAAGTTTCATCAACTTCTCTGTACTTTATGATTTTACAGAATAAAAAGTCCACATCAGCTATAAATATGGAAGTTTCATTAACTTCTCTGTACTTTATGATTTTACAGAATAAAAAGTCCACATCAGCTGTAAATATGGAAGTTTCATCAACTTCTCTGTACATTATGATTTTATAGAATAAAAAATCCACATCAGCTATAAATATGGAAGTTTCATCAACTTCTCTGTACATTATGATTTTATTGAATAAAAAATCCACATCAGCTATAAATATGGAAGTTTCATCAACTCCTCTGTACATTATGATTTTAGAGAATAAAAAGTTCACATCAGCAATAAATATGGAAGTTTAATCAACTTCTCTGTTCAGTATGATTTTATAGAATAAAAAGTCCACATCAGCTATAAATATGGAAGTTTCATTAACTTCTCTGTACTTTATGATTTTACAGAATAAAAAGTCCACATCAGCTATAAATATGGAAGTTTCATCAACTTCTCTCTACATTATGATTTTATAAAATAAAAAATCCACATCAGCTATAAATATGGAAGTTTAATCAACTTCTCTGTACATTATGATTTTATAGAATAAAAAATCCACATCAGCTATAAATATGGAAGTTTCATCAACTTCTCTGTACATTATGATTTTATAGAATAAAAGATCCACATTAGCAATAAATATGGAAGTTTATTCAACTTCTCTGTACAATAAGATTTTGTTTAATAAAAAGTCCACATCAGCTATAAATATGGAAGTTTAATCAACTTCTCTGTACATTATGATTTTATAGAATAAAAAGTCCACATCAGCTATAAATATGGAAGTTTAATAAACTTTTCTGCACATTATGATTTTATAGAATAAAAAATCCACATCAGCTATAAATATGGAAGTTCAATCAACTTCTCTGTACATTATGATTTTATATAATAAAAAAATCCACATCAGCTATAAATATGGAAGTTTAATCAACCCCTCTGCACATTATGATTTTATAGAATAAAAAGTCCACATCAGCTATAAATATGGAAGTTTAATCAACTTCTCTGCACATTATGATTTTATATAATAAAAAAATCCACATCAGCTATAAATATGGAAGTTTAATCAACCTCTCTGTACATTATGATTTTATGGAATAAAAAGTCCACATCAGCTATGAATATGGAAGTTTAATCAACTTCTCTGTACATTATTATTTTATAGAATAAAAAATCCACATCAGCTATAAATATGGAAGTTCAATCAACTTCTCTGTACATTATGATTTTATATAATAAAAAATCCACATCAGCTATAAATATGGAAGTTCAATCAACTTCTCTGTACATTATGATTTTATAGAATAAAAAATCCTAATTAGCTATGAATATGGAAGTTTAATCAACTTCTCTGTACATTATGATTTTATCGAATAAAAAATCCACATCAGAAATAAATATGGAAGTTTCATCAACTTCTCTGTACATTATGATTTTATCGAATAAAAAATCCACATCAGAAATAAATATGGAAGTTTCATCAACTTCTCTGTACATTATGATTTTATAGAATAAAAAGTCCACATCAGCTATAAATATGGAAGTTTCATCAACTTCTCTACATTATGATTTTAGGGAATAAAAAGTCCACATCAGCTATAAATATGGATGTTTCATCAACATCTCTCTACATTATGATTTTATAGAATAAAAAGTCCACATCAGCTATAAATATGGAAGTTTCATCAACTTCTCTGTACATTATGATTTTATCGAATAAAAAGTCCACATCAGCTATAAATATGGAAGTTTCATCAACTTCTCTGTACATTATGATTTTACATAATAAAAACTCCACATCAGCTATAAATATGGAAGTTTCATCAACTTCTCTGTACATTATGATTTTCTAGAATAAAAAGTCCACATCAGCTATGAATATGGAAGTTTCATCAACTTCTCTGTACATTATGATTTTATAGAATAAAAAGTCCACATCAGCTATAAATATGGAAGTTTCATCAACTTCTCTGTACTTTATGATTTTATAGAATAAAAAGTCCACATCAGCTATAAATATGGAAGTTTCATTAACTTCTCTGTACTTTATGATTTTACAGAATAAAAAGTCCACATCAGCTATAAATATGGAAGTTTCATCAACATCTCTCTACATTATGATTTTACAGAATAAAAAGTCCACATCAGCTATAAATATGGAAGTTTCATCAACTTCTCTGTACATTATGATTTTATAGAATAAAAAGTCCACATCAGCTATAAATATGGAAGTTTCATTAACTTCTCTGTACTTTATGATTTTACAGAATAAAAAGTCCACATCAGCTATAAATATGGAAGTTTCATCAACATCTCTCTACATTATGATTTTACAGAATAAAAAGTCCACATCAGCTATAAATATGGAAGTTTCATCAACTTCTCTGTACATTATGATTTTATAGAATAAAAAGTCCACATCAGCTATAAATATGGAAGTTTCATTAACTTCTCTGTACTTTATGATTTTACAGAATAAAAAGTCCACATCAGCTTTAAATATGGAAGTTTCATCAACATCTCTCTACATTATGATTTTATAGAATAAAAAGTCCACATCAGCTATAAATATGGAAGTTTAATCAACTTCTCTGTACATTATGATTTTATAGAATAAAAAATCCACATCAGCTATAAATATGGAAGTTTCATCAACCCCACTGTACATTATGATTTTATAGAATAAAAAGTCCACATCAGCTATAAATATGGAAGTTTATTCAACTTCTCTGTACATTATGATTTTATAGAATAAAAAATCCACATCAGCTATAAATATGGAAGTTTCATCAACTTCTCTGTACATTATGATTTTATAGAATAAAAAATCCACATCAGCTATAAATATGGAAGTTTCATCAACTTCTCTGTACATTATGATTTTATAGAATAAAAAATCCACATTAGCAATAAATATGGAAGTTTATTCAACTTCTCTGTACATTATGATTTTAGAGAATAAAAAGTTCACATCAGCAATAAATATGGAAGTTTAATCAACTTCTCTGTTCAGTATGGTTTTATAGAATAAAAAGTCCACATCAGCTATAAATATGGAAGTTTCATTAACTTCTCTGTACTTTATGATTTTACAGAATAAAAAGTCCACATCAGCTATAAATATGGAAGTTTCATCAACTTCTCTCTACATTATGATTTTATAGAATAAAAAATCCACATCAGCTATAAATATGGAAGTTTAATCAACTTCTCTGTACATTATGATTTTATAGAATAAAAAATCCACATCAGCTATAAATATGGAAGTTTCATCAACTTCTCTGTACATTATGATTTTATAGAATAAAAGATCCACATTAGCAATAAATATGGAAGTTTATTCAACTTCTCTGTACAATAAGATTTTGTTTAATAAAAAGTCCACATCAGCTATAAATATGGAAGTTTAATCAACTTCTCTGTACATTATGATTTTATAGAATAAAAAGTCCACATCAGCTATAAATATGGAAGTTTAATCAACTTCTCTGCACATTATGATTTTATAGAATAAAAAATCCACATCAGCTATAAATATGGAAGTTCAATCAACTTCTCTGTACATTATGATTTTATATAATAAAAAAATCCACATCAGCTATAAATATGGAAGTTTAATCAATCTCTCTGCACATTATGATTTTATAGAATAAAAAGTCCACATCAGCTATAAATATGGAAGTTTAATCAACTTCTCTGCACATTATGATTTTATAGAATAAAAAATCCACATCAGCTATAAATATGGAAGTTCAATCAACTTCTCTGTACATTATGATTTTATATAATAAAAAAATCCACATCAGCTATAAATATGGAAGTTTAATCAACCTCTCTGTACATTATGATTTTATGGAATAAAAAGTCCACATCAGCTATGAATATGGAAGTTTAATCAACTTCTCTGTACATTATTATTTTATAGAATAAAAAATCCACATCAGCTATAAATATGGAAGTTCAATCAACTTCTCTGTACATTATGATTTTATATAATAAAAAAATCCACATCAGCTATAAATATGGAAGTTCAATCAACTTCTCTGTACATTATGATTTTATAGAATAAAAAGTCCACATCAGCAATAAATATAGAAGTTTCATCAACTTCTCTGTACATTATGATTTTATCGAATAAAAAATCCACATCAGCAATAAATATGGAAGTTTAATCAACTTCTCTGTACATTATGATTTTACATAATTAAAAGTCCACAACTGCAATAAATATAGAAGTTTCATCAACTTCTCTGTACATTATGATTTTATAGAATAAAAAATCCACATCAGCTATAAATATGGAAGTTTCATCAACTTCTCTGTGCATTATGATTTTATAGAATTAAAAGTCCACATCAGCTATAAATATGGAAGTTTAATCAACTTCTCTGTGCTTTATTATTTTATAGAATAAAAAGTCCACATCAGCTATGAATATGGAAGTTTCATCAACTTCTCTGGACATTATGATTTTACAGAATAAAAAGTCCACATCAGCTATAAATATGGAAGTTTCATCAACTCCTCTGTAGATTATGATTTTATAGAATAAAAAGTCCACATCAGCTATAAATATGGAAGTTTCATCAACTTCTCTGTACATTATGATTTTATGGAATAAAAAGTCCACATCAGCTATAAATATGGAAGTTTAATCAACTTCTCTGTACATTATGATTTTATAGAATAAAAAGTCCACATCAGCAATAAATACAGAAGTTTCATCAACTTCTCTGTACATTATGATTTTATCGAATAAAAAATCTACATCAGCAATAAATATGGAAGTTTAATCAACTTCTCTGTACATTATGATTTTACAGAATAAAAAGTCCACATCAGCAATAAATACAGAAGTTTCATCAACCTCTCTGTACATTATGATTTTATTGAATAAAAAGTCCACATCAGCAATAAATACAGAAGTTTCATCAACTTCTCTGTACATTATGATTTTATCGAATAAAAAATCTACATCAGCAATAAATATGGAAGTTTAATCAACTTCTCTGTACATTATGATTTTATGGAATAAAAAGTCCACATCAGCTATAAATATGGAAGTTTAATCAACTTCTCTGTACATTATGATTTTATAGAATAAAAAGTCCACATCAGCAATAAATACAGAAGTTTCATCAACTTCTCTGTACATTATGATTTTATCGAATAAAAAATCTACATCAGCAATAAATATGGAAGTTTAATCAACTTCTCTGTACATTATGATTTTACAGAATAAAAAGTCCACATCAGCAATAAATACAGAAGTTTCATCAACTTCTCTGTACATTATGATTTTATTGAATAAAAAATCCACATCAGCTATAAATATGGAAGTTTCATCAACTTCTCTGTGCATTATGATTTTGTTTCATAAAAGTCCACATCAGCTATTAATATGGAAGTTTCATCAACTTCTCTGTACATTATGATTTTATAGAATAAAAAATCCACATCAGCTATAAATATGGAAGTTTCATCAACTTCTCTGTACATTATGATTTTATAGAATAAAAAATCCACATTAGCAATAAATATGGAAGTTTATTCAACTTCTCTGTACATTATGATTTTAGAGAATAAAAAGTTCACATCAGCAATAAATATGGAAGTTTAATCAACTTCTCTGTTCAGTATGATTTTATAGAATAAAAAGTCCACATCAGCTATAAATATGGAAGTTTCATTAACTTCTCTGTACTTTATGATTTTACAGAATAAAAAGTCCACATCAGCTATAAATATGGAAGTTTCATCAACTTCTCTCTACATTATGATTTTATAGAATAAAAAATCCACATCAGCTATAAATATGGAAGTTTAATCAACTTCTCTGTACATTATGATTTTATAGAATAAAAAATCCACATCAGCTATAAATATGGAAGTTTCATCAACTTCTCTGTACATTATGATTTTATAGAATAAAAGATCCACATTAGCAATAAATATGGAAGTTTATTCAACTTCTCTGTACAATAAGATTTTGTTTAATAAAAAGTCCACATCAGCTATAAATATGGAAGTTTAATCAACTTCTCTGTACATTATGATTTTATAGAATAAAAAGTCCACATCAGCTATAAATATGGAAGTTTAATAAACTTTTCTGCACATTATGATTTTATAGAATAAAAAATCCACATCAGCTATAAATATGGAAGTTCAATCAACTTCTCTGTACATTATGATTTTATATAATAAAAAAATCCACATCAGCTATAAATATGGAAGTTTAATCAACCCCTCTGCACATTATGATTTTATAGAATAAAAAGTCCACATCAGCTATAAATATGGAAGTTTAATCAACTTCTCTGCACATTATGATTTTATATAATAAAAAAATCCACATCAGCTATAAATATGGAAGTTTAATCAACCTCTCTGTACATTATGATTTTATGGAATAAAAAGTCCACATCAGCTATGAATATGGAAGTTTAATCAACTTCTCTGTACATTATTATTTTATAGAATAAAAAATCCACATCAGCTATAAATATGGAAGTTCAATCAACTTCTCTGTACATTATGATTTTATATAATAAAAAATCCACATCAGCTATAAATATGGAAGTTCAATCAACTTCTCTGTACATTATGATTTTATAGAATAAAAAATCCTAATTAGCTATGAATATGGAAGTTTAATCAACTTCTCTGTACATTATTATTTTATAGAATAAAAAATCCACATCAGCTATAAATATGGAAGTTCAATCAACTTCTCTGTACATTATGATTTTATATAATAAAAAAATCCACATCAGCTATAAATATGGAAGTTCAATCAACTTCTCTGTACATTATGATTTTATAGAATAAAAAGTCCACATCAGCAATAAATATAGAAGTTTCATCAACTTCTCTGTACATTATGATTTTATCGAATAAAAAATCCACATCAGAAATAAATATGGAAGTTTCATCAACTTCTCTGTACATTATGATTTTATCGAATAAAAAATCCACATCAGAAATAAATATGGAAGTTTCATCAACTTCTCTGTACATTATGATTTTATAGAATAAAAAGTCCACATCAGCTATAAATATGGAAGTTTCATCAACTTCTCTACATTATGATTTTAGGGAATAAAAAGTCCACATCAGCTATAAATATGGATGTTTCATCAACATCTCTCTACATTATGATTTTATAGAATAAAAAGTCCACATCAGCTATAAATATGGAAGTTTCATCAACTTCTCTGTACATTATGATTTTATAGAATAAAAAGTCCACATCAGCTATAAATATGGAAGTTTCATCAACTTCTCTGTACATTATGATTTAACATAATAAAAACTCCACATCAGCTATAAATATGGAAGTTTCATCAACTTCTCTGTACATTATGATTTTCTAGAATAAAAAGTCCACATCAGCTATGAATATGGAAGTTTCATCAACTTCTCTGTACATTATGATTTTATAGAATAAAAAGTCCACATCAGCTATAAATATGGAAGTTTCATCAACTTCTCTGTACTTTATGATTTTATAGAATAAAAAGTCCACATCAGCTATAAATATGGAAGTTTCATTAACTTCTCTGTACTTTATGATTTTACAGAATAAAAAGTCCACATCAGCTATAAATATGGAAGTTTCATCAACATCTCTCTACATTATGATTTTACAGAATAAAAAGTCCACATCAGCTATAAATATGGAAGTTTCATCAACTTCTCTGTACATTATGATTTTATAGAATAAAAAGTCCACATCAGCTATAAATATGGAAGTTTCATTAACTTCTCTGTACTTTATGATTTTACAGAATAAAAAGTCCACATCAGCTATAAATATGGAAGTTTCATCAACATCTCTCTACATTATGATTTTACAGAATAAAAAGTCCACATCAGCTATAAATATGGAAGTTTCATCAACTTCTCTGTACATTATGATTTTATAGAATAAAAAGTCCACATCAGCTATAAATATGGAAGTTTCATTAACTTCTCTGTACTTTATGATTTTACAGAATAAAAAGTCCACATCAGCGATAAATATGGAAGTTTAATCAACTTCTCTGTACATTATGATTTTATAGAATAAAAAGTCCACATCAGCAATAAATACAGAAGTTTCATCAACTTCTCTGTACATTATGATTTTATCGAATAAAAAATCTACATCAGCAATAAATATGGAAGTTTAATCAACTTCTCTGTACATTATGATTTTACAGAATAAAAAGTCCACATCAGCAATAAATACAGAAGTTTCATCAACTTCTCTGTACATTATGATTTTATTGAATAAAAAGTCCACATCAGCAATAAATACAGAAGTTTCATCAACTTCTCTGTACATTATGATTTTATTGAATAAAAAATCTACATCAGCAATAAATATGGAAGTTTCATCAACTTCTCTGTACATTATGATTTTATAGAATAAAAAGTCCACATCAGCAATAAATACAGAAGTTTCATCAACTTCTCTGTACATTATGATTTTATCGAATAAAAAATCTACATCAGCAATAAATATGGAAGTTTAATCAACTTCTCTGTACATTATGATTTTACAGAATAAAAAGTCCACATCAGCAATAAATACAGAAGTTTCATCAACTTCTCTGTACATTATGATTTTATTGAATAAAAAATCCACATCAGCTATAAATATGGAAGTTTCATCAACTTCTCTGTGCATTATGATTTTGTTTCATAAAAGTCCACATCAGCTATTAATATGGAAGTTTCATCAACTTCTCTGTACATTATGATTTTATAGAATAAAAAATCCACATCAGCTATAAATATGGAAGTTTCATCAACTTCTCTGTACATTATGATTTTATAGAATAAAAAGTCCACATCAGCAATAAATACAGAAGTTTCATCAACTTCTCTGTACATTATGATTTTATCGAATAAAAAATCTACATCAGCAATAAATATGGAAGTTTAATCAACTTCTCTGTACATTATGATTTTACAGAATAAAAAGTCCACATCAGCAATAAATACAGAAGTTTCATCAACCTCTCTGTACATTATGATTTTATTGAATAAAAAGTCCACATCAGCAATAAATACAGAAGTTTCATCAACTTCTCTGTACATTATGATTTTATCGAATAAAAAATCTACATCAGCAATAAATATGGAAGTTTAATCAACTTCTCTGTACATTATGATTTTATGGAATAAAAAGTCCACATCAGCTATAAATATGGAAGTTTAATCAACTTCTCTGTACATTATGATTTTATAGAATAAAAAGTCCACATCAGCAATAAATACAGAAGTTTCATCAACTTCTCTGTACATTATGATTTTATCGAATAAAAAATCTACATCAGCAATAAATATGGAAGTTTAATCAACTTCTCTGTACATTATGATTTTACAGAATAAAAAGTCCACATCAGCAATAAATACAGAAGTTTCATCAACTTCTCTGTACATTATGATTTTATTGAATAAAAAATCCACATCAGCTATAAATATGGAAGTTTCATCAACTTCTCTGTGCATTATGATTTTGTTTCATAAAAGTCCACATCAGCTATTAATATGGAAGTTTCATCAACTTCTCTGTACATTATGATTTTATAGAATAAAAAATCCACATCAGCTATAAATATGGAAGTTTCATCAACTTCTCTGTACATTATGATTTTATAGAATAAAAAATCCACATTAGCAATAAATATGGAAGTTTATTCAACTTCTCTGTACATTATGATTTTAGAGAATAAAAAGTTCACATCAGCAATAAATATGGAAGTTTAATCAACTTCTCTGTTCAGTATGATTTTATAGAATAAAAAGTCCACATCAGCTATAAATATGGAAGTTTCATTAACTTCTCTGTACTTTATGATTTTACAGAATAAAAAGTCCACATCAGCTATAAATATGGAAGTTTCATCAACTTCTCTCTACATTATGATTTTATAGAATAAAAAATCCACATCAGCTATAAATATGGAAGTTTAATCAACTTCTCTGTACATTATGATTTTATAGAATAAAAAATCCACATCAGCTATAAATATGGAAGTTTCATCAACTTCTCTGTACATTATGATTTTATAGAATAAAAGATCCACATTAGCAATAAATATGGAAGTTTATTCAACTTCTCTGTACAATAAGATTTTGTTTAATAAAAAGTCCACATCAGCTATAAATATGGAAGTTTAATCAACTTCTCTGTACATTATGATTTTATAGAATAAAAAGTCCACATCAGCTATAAATATGGAAGTTTAATAAACTTTTCTGCACATTATGATTTTATAGAATAAAAAATCCACATCAGCTATAAATATGGAAGTTCAATCAACTTCTCTGTACATTATGATTTTATATAATAAAAAAATCCACATCAGCTATAAATATGGAAGTTTAATCAACCCCTCTGCACATTATGATTTTATAGAATAAAAAGTCCACATCAGCTATAAATATGGAAGTTTAATCAACTTCTCTGCACATTATGATTTTATATAATAAAAAAATCCACATCAGCTATAAATATGGAAGTTTAATCAACCTCTCTGTACATTATGATTTTATGGAATAAAAAGTCCACATCAGCTATGAATATGGAAGTTTAATCAACTTCTCTGTACATTATTATTTTATAGAATAAAAAATCCACATCAGCTATAAATATGGAAGTTCAATCAACTTCTCTGTACATTATGATTTTATATAATAAAAAATCCACATCAGCTATAAATATGGAAGTTCAATCAACTTCTCTGTACATTATGATTTTATAGAATAAAAAATCCTAATTAGCTATGAATATGGAAGTTTAATCAACTTCTCTGTACATTATTATTTTATAGAATAAAAAATCCACATCAGCTATAAATATGGAAGTTCAATCAACTTCTCTGTACATTATGATTTTATATAATAAAAAAATCCACATCAGCTATAAATATGGAAGTTCAATCAACTTCTCTGTACATTATGATTTTATAGAATAAAAAGTCCACATCAGCAATAAATATAGAAGTTTCATCAACTTCTCTGTACATTATGATTTTATCGAATAAAAAATCCACATCAGAAATAAATATGGAAGTTTCATCAACTTCTCTGTACATTATGATTTTATCGAATAAAAAATCCACATCAGAAATAAATATGGAAGTTTCATCAACTTCTCTGTACATTATGATTTTATAGAATAAAAAGTCCACATCAGCTATAAATATGGAAGTTTCATCAACTTCTCTACATTATGATTTTAGGGAATAAAAAGTCCACATCAGCTATAAATATGGATGTTTCATCAACATCTCTCTACATTATGATTTTATAGAATAAAAAGTCCACATCAGCTATAAATATGGAAGTTTCATCAACTTCTCTGTACATTATGATTTTATAGAATAAAAAGTCCACATCAGCTATAAATATGGAAGTTTCATCAACTTCTCTGTACATTATGATTTTACATAATAAAAACTCCACATCAGCTATAAATATGGAAGTTTCATCAACTTCTCTGTACATTATGATTTTCTAGAATAAAAAGTCCACATCAGCTATGAATATGGAAGTTTCATCAACTTCCCTGTACATTATGATTTTATAGAATAAAAAGTCCACATCAGCTATAAATATGGAAGTTTCATCAACTTCTCTGTACTTTATGATTTTATAGAATAAAAAGTCCACATCAGCTATAAATATGGAAGTTTCATTAACTTCTCTGTACTTTATGATTTTACAGAATAAAAAGTCCACATCAGCTATAAATATGGAAGTTTCATCAACATCTCTCTACATTATGATTTTACAGAATAAAAAGTCCACATCAGCTATAAATATGGAAGTTTCATCAACTTCTCTGTACATTATGATTTTATAGAATAAAAAGTCCACATCAGCTATAAATATGGAAGTTTCATTAACTTCTCTGTACTTTATGATTTTACAGAATAAAAAGTCCACATCAGCTATAAATATGGAAGTTTCATCAACATCTCTCTACATTATGATTTTACAGAATAAAAAGTCCACATCAGCTATAAATATGGAAGTTTCATCAACTTCTCTGTACATTATGATTTTATAGAATAAAAAGTCCACATCAGCTATAAATATGGAAGTTTCATTAACTTCTCTGTACTTTATGATTTTACAGAATAAAAAGTCCACATCAGCGATAAATATGGAAGTTTAATCAACTTCTCTGTACATTATGATTTTATAGAATAAAAAGTCCACATCAGCAATAAATACAGAAGTTTCATCAACTTCTCTGTACATTATGATTTTATCGAATAAAAAATCTACATCAGCAATAAATATGGAAGTTTAATCAACTTCTCTGTACATTATGATTTTACAGAATAAAAAGTCCACATCAGCAATAAATACAGAAGTTTCATCAACTTCTCTGTACATTATGATTTTATTGAATAAAAAGTCCACATCAGCAATAAATACAGAAGTTTCATCAACTTCTCTGTACATTATGATTTTATCGAATAAAAAATCTACATCAGCAATAAATATGGAAGTTTAATCAACTTCTCTGTACATTATGATTTTATGGAATAAAAAGTCCACATCAGCAATAAATATGGAAGTTTAATCAACTTCTCTGTACATTATGATTTTATCGAATAAAAAATCTACATCAGCAATAAATATGGAAGTTTAATCAACTTCTCTGTACATTATGATTTTACAGAATAAAAAGTCCACATCAGCAATAAATACAGAAGTTTCATCAACTTCTCTGTACATTATGATTTTATTGAATAAAAAATCCACATCAGCTATAAATATGGAAGTTTCATCAACTTCTCTGTGCATTATGATTTTGTTTCATAAAAGTCCACATCAGCTATTAATATGGAAGTTTCATCAACTTCTCTGTACATTATGATTTTATAGAATAAAAAATCCACATCAGCTATAAATATGGAAGTTTCATCAACTTCTCTGTACATTATGATTTTATAGAATAAAAAATCCACATTAGCAATAAATATGGAAGTTTATTCAACTTCTCTGTACATTATGATTTTAGAGAATAAAAAGTTCACATCAGCAATAAATATGGAAGTTTAATCAACTTCTCTGTTCAGTATGATTTTATAGAATAAAAAGTCCACATCAGCTATAAATATGGAAGTTTCATTAACTTCTCTGTACTTTATGATTTTACAGAATAAAAAGTCCACATCAGCTATAAATATGGAAGTTTCATCAACTTCTCTCTACATTATGATTTTATAGAATAAAAAATCCACATCAGCTATAAATATGGAAGTTTAATCAACTTCTCTGTACATTATGATTTTATAGAATAAAAAATCCACATCAGCTATAAATATGGAAGTTTCATCAACTTCTCTGTACATTATGATTTTATAGAATAAAAGATCCACATTAGCAATAAATATGGAAGTTTATTCAACTTCTCTGTACAATAAGATTTTGTTTAATAAAAAGTCCACATCAGCTATAAATATGGAAGTTTAATCAACTTCTCTGTACATTATGATTTTATAGAATAAAAAGTCCACATCAGCTATAAATATGGAAGTTTAATAAACTTTTCTGCACATTATGATTTTATAGAATAAAAAATCCACATCAGCTATAAATATGGAAGTTCAATCAACTTCTCTGTACATTATGATTTTATATAATAAAAAAATCCACATCAGCTATAAATATGGAAGTTTAATCAACCCCTCTGCACATTATGATTTTATAGAATAAAAAGTCCACATCAGCTATAAATATGGAAGTTTAATCAACTTCTCTGCACATTATGATTTTATATAATAAAAAAATCCACATCAGCTATAAATATGGAAGTTTAATCAACCTCTCTGTACATTATGATTTTATGGAATAAAAAGTCCACATCAGCTATGAATATGGAAGTTTAATCAACTTCTCTGTACATTATTATTTTATAGAATAAAAAATCCACATCAGCTATAAATATGGAAGTTCAATCAACTTCTCTGTACATTATGATTTTATATAATAAAAAATCCACATCAGCTATAAATATGGAAGTTCAATCAACTTCTCTGTACATTATGATTTTATAGAATAAAAAATCCTAATTAGCTATGAATATGGAAGTTTAATCAACTTCTCTGTACATTATGATTTTATCGAATAAAAAATCCACATCAGAAATAAATATGGAAGTTTCATCAACTTCTCTGTACATTATGATTTTATCGAATAAAAAATCCACATCAGAAATAAATATGGAAGTTTCATCAACTTCTCTGTACATTATGATTTTATAGAATAAAAAGTCCACATCAGCTATAAATATGGAAGTTTCATCAACTTCTCTACATTATGATTTTAGGGAATAAAAAGTCCACATCAGCTATAAATATGGATGTTTCATCAACATCTCTCTACATTATGATTTTATAGAATAAAAAGTCCACATCAGCTATAAATATGGAAGTTTCATCAACTTCTCTGTACATTATGATTTTATAGAATAAAAAGTCCACATCAGCTATAAATATGGAAGTTTCATCAACTTCTCTGTACATTATGATTTTACATAATAAAAACTCCACATCAGCTATAAATATGGAAGTTTCATCAACTTCTCTGTACATTATGATTTTCTAGAATAAAAAGTCCACATCAGCTATGAATATGGAAGTTTCATCAACTTCTCTGTACATTATGATTTTATAGAATAAAAAGTCCACATCAGCTATAAATATGGAAGTTTCATCAACTTCTCTGTACTTTATGATTTTATAGAATAAAAAGTCCACATCAGCTATAAATATGGAAGTTTCATTAACTTCTCTGTACTTTATGATTTTACAGAATAAAAAGTCCACATCAGCTATAAATATGGAAGTTTCATCAACATCTCTCTACATTATGATTTTACAGAATAAAAAGTCCACATCAGCTATAAATATGGAAGTTTCATCAACTTCTCTGTACATTATGATTTTATAGAATAAAAAGTCCACATCAGCTATAAATATGGAAGTTTCATTAACTTCTCTGTACTTTATGATTTTACAGAATAAAAAGTCCACATCAGCTTTAAATATGGAAGTTTCATCAACATCTCTCTACATTATGATTTTATAGAATAAAAAGTCCACATCAGCTATAAATATGGAAGTTTAATCAACTTCTCTGTACATTATGATTTTATAGAATAAAAAATCCACATCAGCTATAAATATGGAAGTTTCATCAACCCCACTGTACATTATGATTTTATAGAATAAAAAGTCCACATCAGCTATAAATATGGAAGTTTATTCAACTTCTCTGTACATTATGATTTTATAGAATAAAAAATCCACATCAGCTATAAATATGGAAGTTTCATCAACTTCTCTGTACATTATGATTTTATAGAATAAAAAATCCACATCAGCTATAAATATGGAAGTTTCATCAACTTCTCTGTACATTATGATTTTATAGAATAAAAAATCCACATTAGCAATAAATATGGAAGTTTATTCAACTTCTCTGTACATTATGATTTTAGAGAATAAAAAGTTCACATCAGCAATAAATATGGAAGTTTAATCAACTTCTCTGTTCAGTATGGTTTTATAGAATAAAAAGTCCACATCAGCTATAAATATGGAAGTTTCATTAACTTCTCTGTACTTTATGATTTTACAGAATAAAAAGTCCACATCAGCTATAAATATGGAAGTTTCATCAACTTCTCTCTACATTATGATTTTATAGAATAAAAAATCCACATCAGCTATAAATATGGAAGTTTAATCAACTTCTCTGTACATTATGATTTTATAGAATAAAAAATCCACATCAGCTATAAATATGGAAGTTTCATCAACTTCTCTGTACATTATGATTTTATAGAATAAAAGATCCACATGAGCAATAAATATGGAAGTTTATTCAACTTCTCTGTACAATAAGATTTTGTTTAATAAAAAGTCCACATCAGCTATAAATATGGAAGTTTAATCAATTTCTCTGTACATTATGATTTTATAGAATAAAAAGTCCACATCAGCTATAAATATGGAAGTTTAATCAACTTCTCTGCACATTATGATTTTATAGAATAAAAAATCCACATCAGCTATAAATATGGAAGTTCAATCAACTTCTCTGTACATTATGATTTTATATAATAAAAAAATCCACATCAGCTATAAATATGGAAGTTTAATCAATCTCTCTGCACATTATGATTTTATAGAATAAAAAGTCCACATCAGCTATAAATATGGAAGTTTAATCAACTTCTCTGCACATTATGATTTTATAGAATAAAAAATCCACATCAGCTATAAATATGGAAGTTCAATCAACTTCTCTGTACATTATGATTTTATATAATAAAAAAATCCACATCAGCTATAAATATGGAAGTTTAATCAACCTCTCTGTACATTATGATTTTATGGAATAAAAAGTCCACATCAGCTATGAATATGGAAGTTTAATCAAGTTCTCTGTACATTATTATTTTATAGAATAAAAAATCCACATCAGCTATAAATATGGAAGTTCAATCAACTTCTCTGTACATTATGATTTTATATAATAAAAAAATCCACATCAGCTATAAATATGGAAGTTCAATCAACTTCTCTGTACATTATGATTTTATAGAATAAAAAGTCCACATCAGCAATAAATATAGAAGTTTCATCAACTTCTCTGTACATTATGATTTTATCGAATAAAAAATCCACATCAGCAATAAATATGGAAGTTTAATCAACTTCTCTGTACATTATGATTTTACATAATTAAAAGTCCACAACTGCAATAAATATAGAAGTTTCATCAACTTCTCTGTACATTATGATTTTATAGAATAAAAAATCCACATCAGCTATAAATATGGAAGTTTCATCAACTTCTCTGTGCATTATGATTTTATAGAATTAAAAGTCCACATCAGCTATAAATATGGAAGTTTAATCAACTTCTCTGTGCTTTATTATTTTATAGAATAAAAAGTCCACATCAGCTATGAATATGGAAGTTTCATCAACTTCTCTGGACATTATGATTTTACAGAATAAAAAGTCCACATCAGCTATAAATATGGAAGTTTCATCAACTTCTCTGTACATTATGATTTTATAGAATAAAAAATCCACATCAGCTATAAATATGGAAGTTTCATCAACTTCTCTGTACATTATGATTTTATAGAATAAAAAATCCACATTAGCAATAAATATGGAAGTTTATTCAACTTCTCTGTACATTATGATTTTAGAGAATAAAAAGTTCACATCAGCAATAAATATGGAAGTTTAATCAACTTCTCTGTTCAGTATGGTTTTATAGAATAAAAAGTCCACATCAGCTATAAATATGGAAGTTTCATTAACTTCTCTGTACTTTATGATTTTACAGAATAAAAAGTCCACATCAGCTATAAATATGGAAGTTTCATCAACTTCTCTCTACATTATGATTTTATAGAATAAAAAATCCACATCAGCTATAAATATGGAAGTTTAATCAACTTCTCTGTACATTATGATTTTATAGAATAAAAAATCCACATCAGCTATAAATATGGAAGTTTCATCAACTTCTCTGTATATTATGATTTTATAGAATAAAAGATCCACATGAGCAATAAATATGGAAGTTTATTCAACTTCTCTGTACAATAAGATTTTGTTTAATAAAAAGTCCACATCAGCTATAAATATGGAAGTTTAATCAATTTCTCTGTACATTATGATTTTATAGAATAAAAAGTCCACATCAGCTATAAATATGGAAGTTTAATCAACTTCTCTGCACATTATGATTTTATAGAATAAAAAATCCACATCAGCTATAAATATGGAAGTTCAATCAACTTCTCTGTACATTATGATTTTATATAATAAAAAAATCCACATCAGCTATAAATATGGAAGTTTAATCAATCTCTCTGCACATTATGATTTTATAGAATAAAAAGTCCACATCAGCTATAAATATGGAAGTTTAATCAACTTCTCTGCACATTATGATTTTATAGAATAAAAAATCCACATCAGCTATAAATATGGAAGTTCAATCAACTTCTCTGTACATTATGATTTTATATAATAAAAAAATCCACATCAGCTATAAATATGGAAGTTTAATCAACCTCTCTGTACATTATGATTTTATGGAATAAAAAGTCCACATCAGCTATGAATATGGAAGTTTAATCAAGTTCTCTGTACATTATTATTTTATAGAATAAAAAATCCACATCAGCTATAAATATGGAAGTTCAATCAACTTCTCTGTACATTATGATTTTATATAATAAAAAAATCCACATCAGCTATAAATATGGAAGTTCAATCAACTTCTCTGTACATTATGATTTTATAGAATAAAAAGTCCACATCAGCAATAAATATAGAAGTTTCATCAACTTCTCTGTACATTATGATTTTATCGAATAAAAAATCCACATCAGCAATAAATATGGAAGTTTAATCAACTTCTCTGTACATTATGATTTTACATAATTAAAAGTCCACAACTGCAATAAATATAGAAGTTTCATCAACTTCTCTGTACATTATGATTTTATAGAATAAAAAATCCACATCAGCTATAAATATGGAAGTTTCATCAACTTCTCTGTGCATTATGATTTTATAGAATTAAAAGTCCACATCAGCTATAAATATGGAAGTTTAATCAACTTCTCTGTGCTTTATTATTTTATAGAATAAAAAGTCCACATCAGCTATGAATATGGAAGTTTCATCAACTTCTCTGGACATTATGATTTTACAGAATAAAAAGTCCACATCAGCTATAAATATGGAAGTTTCATCAACTCCTCTGTAGATTATGATTTTATAGAATAAAAAGTCCACATCAGCTATAAATATGGAAGTTTCATCAACTTCTCTGTACATTATGATTTTATGGAATAAAAAGTCCACATCAGCTATAAATATGGAAGTTTAATCAACTTCTCTGTACATTATGATTTTATAGAATAAAAAGTCCACATCAGCAATAAATACAGAAGTTTCATCAACTTCTCTGTACATTATGATTTTATCGAATAAAAAAATCTACATCAGCAATAAATATGGAAGTTTAATCAACTTCTCTGTACATTATGATTTTACAGAATAAAAAGTCCACATCAGCAATAAATACAGAAGTTTCATCAACTTCTCTGTACATTATGATTTTATTGAATAAAAAGTCCACATCAGCAATAAATACAGAAGTTTCATCAACTTCTCTGTACATTATGATTTTATCGAATAAAAAATCTACATCAGCAATAAATATGGAAGTTTAATCAACTTCTCTGTACATTATGATTTTATGGAATAAAAAGTCCACATCAGCTATAAATATGGAAGTTTAATCAACTTCTCTGTACATTATGATTTTATAGAATAAAAAGTCCACATCAGCAATAAATACAGAAGTTTCATCAACTTCTCTGTACATTATGATTTTATCGAATAAAAAATCTACATCAGCAATAAATATGGAAGTTTAATCAACTTCTCTGTACATTATGATTTTACAGAATAAAAAGTCCACATCAGCAATAAATACAGAAGTTTCATCAACTTCTCTGTACATTATGATTTTATTGAATAAAAAATCCACATCAGCTATAAATATGGAAGTTTCATCAACTTCTCTGTGCATTATGATTTTGTTTCATAAAAGTCCACATCAGCTATTAATATGGAAGTTTCATCAACTTCTCTGTACATTATGATTTTATAGAATAAAAAATCCACATCAGCTATAAATATGGAAGTTTCATCAACTTCTCTGTACATTATGATTTTAGAGAATAAAAAATCCACATTAGCAATAAATATGGAAGTTTATTCAACTTCTCTGTACATTATGATTTTAGAGAATAAAAAGTTCACATCAGCAATAAATATGGAAGTTTAATCAACTTCTCTGTTCAGTATGATTTTATAGAATAAAAAGTCCACATCAGCTATAAATATGGAAGTTTCATTAACTTCTCTGTACTTTATGATTTTACAGAATAAAAAGTCCACATCAGCTATAAATATGGAAGTTTCATCAACTTCTCTCTACATTATGATTTTATAGAATAAAAAATCCACATCAGCTATAAATATGGAAGTTTAATCAACTTCTCTGTACATTATGATTTTATAGAATAAAAAATCCACATCAGCTATAAATATGGAAGTTTCATCAACTTCTCTGTACATTATGATTTTATAGAATAAAAGATCCACATTAGCAATAAATATGGAAGTTTATTCAACTTCTCTGTACAATAAGATTTTGTTTAATAAAAAGTCCACATCAGCTATAAATATGGAAGTTTAATCAACTTCTCTGTACATTATGATTTTATAGAATAAAAAGTCCACATCAGCTATAAATATGGAAGTTTAATAAACTTTTCTGCACATTATGATTTTATAGAATAAAAAATCCACATCAGCTATAAATATGGAAGTTCAATCAACTTCTCTGTACATTATGATTTTATATAATAAAAAAATCCACATCAGCTATAAATATGGAAGTTTAATCAACCCTCTCTGCACATTATGATTTTATAGAATAAAAAGTCCACATCAGCTATAAATATGGAAGTTTAATCAACTTCTCTGCACATTATGATTTTATATAATAAAAAAAATCCACATCAGCTATAAATATGGAAGTTTAATCAACCTCTCTGTACATTATGATTTTATGGAATAAAAAGTCCACATCAGCTATGAATATGGAAGTTTAATCAACTTCTCTGTACATTATTATTTTATAGAATAAAAAATCCACATCAGCTATAAATATGGAAGTTCAATCAACTTCTCTGTACATTATGATTTTATATAATAAAAAATCCACATCAGCTATAAATATGGAAGTTCAATCAACTTCTCTGTACATTATGATTTTATAGAATAAAAAATCCTAATTAGCTATGAATATGGAAGTTTAATCAACTTCTCTGTACATTATTATTTTATAGAATAAAAAATCCACATCAGCTATAAATATGGAAGTTCAATCAACTTCTCTGTACATTATGATTTTATATAATAAAAAAATCCACATCAGCTATAAATATGGAAGTTCAATCAACTTCTCTGTACATTATGATTTTATAGAATAAAAAGTCCACATCAGCAATAAATATAGAAGTTTCATCAACTTCTCTGTACATTATGATTTTATCGAATAAAAAATCCACATCAGAAATAAATATGGAAGTTTCATCAACTTCTCTGTACATTATGATTTTATCGAATAAAAAATCCACATCAGAAATAAATATGGAAGTTTCATCAACTTCTCTGTACATTATGATTTTATAGAATAAAAAGTCCACATCAGCTATAAATATGGAAGTTTCATCAACTTCTCTACATTATGATTTTAGGGAATAAAAAGTCCACATCAGCTATAAATATGGATGTTTCATCAACATCTCTCTACATTATGATTTTATAGAATAAAAAGTCCACATCAGCTATAAATATGGAAGTTTCATCAACTTCTCTGTACATTATGATTTTATAGAATAAAAAGTCCACATCAGCTATAAATATGGAAGTTTCATTAACTTCTCTGTACATTATGATTTTACATAATAAAAACTCCACATCAGCTATAAATATGGAAGTTTCATCAACTTCTCTGTACATTATGATTTTCTAGAATAAAAAGTCCACATCAGCTATGAATATGGAAGTTTCATCAACTTCTCTGTACATTATGATTTTATAGAATAAAAAGTCCACATCAGCTATAAATATGGAAGTTTCATCAACTTCTCTGTACTTTATGATTTTATAGAATAAAAAGTCCACATCAGCTATAAATATGGAAGTTTCATTAACTTCTCTGTACTTTATGATTTTACAGAATAAAAAGTCCACATCAGCTATAAATATGGAAGTTTCATCAACATCTCTCTACATTATGATTTTACAGAATAAAAAGTCCACATCAGCTATAAATATGGAAGTTTCATCAACTTCTCTGTACATTATGATTTTATAGAATAAAAAGTCCACATCAGCTATAAATATGGAAGTTTCATTAACTTCTCTGTACTTTATGATTTTACAGAATAAAAAGTCCACATCAGCTATAAATATGGAAGTTTCATCAACATCTCTCTACATTATGATTTTACAGAATAAAAAGTCCACATCAGCTATAAATATGGAAGTTTCATCAACTTCTCTGTACATTATGATTTTATAGAATAAAAAGTCCACATCAGCTATAAATATGGAAGTTTCATTAACTTCTCTGTACTTTATGATTTTACAGAATAAAAAGTCCACATCAGCTATAAATATGGAAGTTTAATCAACTTCTCTGTACATTATGATTTTATAGAATAAAAAGTCCACATCAGCAATAAATACAGAAGTTTCATCAACTTCCCTGTACATTATGATTTTATCGAATAAAAAATCTACATCAGCAATAAATATGGAAGTTTAATCAACTTCTCTGTACATTATGATTTTACAGAATAAAAAGTCCACATCAGCAATAAATACAGAAGTTTCATCAACTTCTCTGTACATTATGATTTTATTGAATAAAAAGTCCACATCAGCAATAAATACAGAAGTTTCATCAACTTCTCTGTACATTATGATTTTATCGAATAAAAAATCTACATCAGCAATAAATATGGAAGTTTAATCAACTTCTCTGTACATTATGATTTTATGGAATAAAAAGTCCACATCAGCTATAAATATGGAAGTTTAATCAACTTCTCTGTACATTATGATTTTATAGAATAAAAAGTCCACATCAGCAATAAATACAGAAGTTTCATCAACTTCTCTGTACATTATGATTTTATCGAATAAAAAATCTACATCAGCAATAAATATGGAAGTTTAATCAACTTCTCTGTACATTATGATTTTACAGAATAAAAAGTCCACATCAGCAATAAATACAGAAGTTTCATCAACTTCTCTGTACATTATGATTTTATTGAATAAAAAATCCACATCAGCTATAAATATGGAAGTTTCATCAACTTCTCTGTGCATTATGATTTTGTTTCATAAAAGTCCACATCAGCTATTAATATGGAAGTTTCATCAACTTCTCTGTACATTATGATTTTATAGAATAAAAAATCCACATCAGCTATAAATATGGAAGTTTCATCAACTTCTCTGTACATTATGATTTTATAGAATAAAAAATCCACATTAGCAATAAATATGGAAGTTTATTCAACTTCTCTGTACATTATGATTTTAGAGAATAAAAAGTTCACATCAGCAATAAATATGGAAGTTTAATCAACTTCTCTGTTCAGTATGATTTTATAGAATAAAAAGTCCACATCAGCTATAAATATGGAAGTTTCATTAACTTCTCTGTACTTTATGATTTTACAGAATAAAAAGTCCACATCAGCTATAAATATGGAAGTTTCATCAACTTCTCTCTACATTATGATTTTATAGAATAAAAAATCCACATCAGCTATAAATATGGAAGTTTAATCAACTTCTCTGTACATTATGATTTTATAGAATAAAAAATCCACATCAGCTATAAATATGGAAGTTTCATCAACTTCTCTGTACATTATGATTTTATAGAATAAAAGATCCACATTAGCAATAAATATGGAAGTTTATTCAACTTCTCTGTACAATAAGATTTTGTTTAATAAAAAGTCCACATCAGCTATAAATATGGAAGTTTAATCAACTTCTCTGTACATTATGATTTTATAGAATAAAAAGTCCACATCAGCTATAAATATGGAAGTTTAATAAACTTTTCTGCACATTATGATTTTATAGAATAAAAAATCCACATCAGCTATAAATATGGAAGTTCAATCAACTTCTCTGTACATTATGATTTTATATAATAAAAAAATCCACATCAGCTATAAATATGGAAGTTTAATCAACCCCTCTGCACATTATGATTTTATAGAATAAAAAGTCCACATCAGCTATAAATATGGAAGTTTAATCAACTTCTCTGCACATTATGATTTTATGTAATAAAAAAATCCACATCAGCTATAAATATGGAAGTTTAATCAACCTCTCTGTACATTATGATTTGATGGAATAAAAAGTCCACATCAGCTATGAATATGGAAGTTTAATCAACATCTCTGTACATTATTATTTTATAGAATAAAAAATCCACATCAGCTATAAATATGGAAGTTCAATCAACTTCTCTGTACATTATGATTTTATATAATAAAAAATCCACATCAGCTATAAATATGGAAGTTCAATCAACTTCTCTGTACATTATGATTTTATAGAATAAAAAAATCCTAATTAGCTATGAATATGGAAGTTTAATCAACTTCTCTGTACATTATTATTTTATAGAATAAAAAATCCACATCAGCTATAAATATGGAAGTTCAATCAACTTCTCTGTACATTATGATTTGATATAATAAAAAAATCCACATCAGCTATAAATATGGAAGTTCAATCAACTTCTCTGTACATTATGATTTTATAGAATAAAAAGTCCACATCAGCAATAAATATAGAAGTTTCAAACTTCTCTGTACTTTATGATTTTACAGAATAAAAAGTCCACATCAGCTATAAATATGGAAGTTTCATCAACATCTCTCTACATTATGATTTTACAGAATAAAAAGTCCACATCAGCTATAAATATGGAAGTTTCATCAACTTCTCTGTACATTATGATTTTATAGAATAAAAAGTCCACATCAGCTATAAATATGGAAGTTTCATTAACTTCTCTGTACTTTATGATTTTACAGAATAAAAAGTCCACATCAGCTATAAATATGGAAGTTTCATCAACATCTCTCTACATTATGATTTTACAGAATAAAAAGTCCACATCAGCTATAAATATGGAAGTTTCATCAACTTCTCTGTACATTATGATTTTATAGAATAAAAAGTCCACATCAGCTATAAATATGGAAGTTTCATTAACTTCTCTGTACTTTATGATTTTACAGAATAAAAAGTCCACATCAGCTATAAATATGGAAGTTTCATCAACATCTCTCTACATTATGATTTTATAGAATAAAAAGTCCACATCAGCTATAAATATGGAAGTTTAATCAGCTTCTCTGTACATTATGATTTTATAGAATAAAAAATCCACATCAGCTATAAATATGGAAGTTTCATCAACCCCACTGTACATTATGATTTTATAGAATAAAAAGTCCACATCAGCTATAAATATGGAAGTTTATTCAACTTCTCTGTACATTATGATTTTATAGAATAAAAAATCCACATCAGCTATAAATATGGAAGTTTCATCAACTTCTCTGTACATTATGATTTTATAGAATCAAAAATCCACATCAGCTATAAATATGGAAGTTTCATCAACTTCTCTGTACATTATGATTTTATAGAATAAAAAATCCACATTAGCAATAAATATGGAAGTTTATTCAACTTCTCTGTACATTATGATTTTAGAGAATAAAAAGTTCACATCAGCAATAAATATGGAAGTTTAATCAACTTCTCTGTTCAGTATGATTTTATAGAATAAAAAGTCCACATCAGCTATAAATATGGAAGTTTCATTAACTTCTCTGTACTTTATGATTTTACAGAATAAAAAGTCCACATCAGCTATAAATATGGAAGTTTCATCAACTTCTCTCTACATTATGATTTTATAGAATAAAAAATCCACATCAGCTATAAATATGGAAGTTTAATCAACTTCTCTGTACATTATGATTTTATAGAATAAAAAATCCACATCAGCTATAAATATGGAAGTTTCATCAACTTCTCTGTACATTATGATTTTATAGAATAAAAGATCCACATTAGCAATAAATATGGAAGTTTATTCAACTTCTCTGTACAATAAGATTTTGTTTAATAAAAAGTCCACATCAGCTATAAATATGGAAGTTTAATCAACTTCTCTGTACATTATGATTTTATAGAATAAAAAGTCCACATCAGCTATAAATATGGAAGTTTAATCAACTTCTCTGCACATTATGATTTTATAGAATAAAAAATCCACATCAGCTATAAATATGGAAGTTCAATCAACTTCTCTGTACATTATGATTTTATATAATAAAAAAATCCACATCAGCTATAAATATGGAAGTTTAATCAATCTCTCTGCACATTATGATTTTATAGAATAAAAAGTCCACATCAGCTATAAATATGGAAGTTTAATCAACTTCTCTGCACATTATGATTTTATAGAATAAAAAATCCACATCAGCTATAAATATGGAAGTTCAATCAACTTCTCTGTACATTATGATTTTATATAATAAAAAAATCCACATCAGCTATAAATATGGAAGTTTAATCAACCTCTCTGTACATTATGATTTTATGGAATAAAAAGTCCACATCAGCTATGAATATGGAAGTTTAATCAACTTCTCTGTACATTATTATTTTATAGAATAAAAAATCCACATCAGCTATAAATATGGAAGTTCAATCAACTTCTCTGTACATTATGATTTTATATAATAAAAAAATCCACATCAGCTATAAATATGGAAGTTCAATCAACTTCTCTGTACATTATGATTTTATAGAATAAAAAATCCTAATTAGCTATGAATATGGAAGTTTAATCAACTTCTCTGTACATTATTATTTTATAGAATAAAAAATCCACATCAGCTATAAATATGGAAGTTCAATCAACTTCTCTGTACATTATGATTTTATATAATAAAAAAATCCACATCAGCTATAAATATGGAAGTTCAATCAACTTCTCTGTACATTATGATTTTATAGAATAAAAAGTCCACATCAGCAATAAATATAGAAGTTTCATCAACTTCTCTGTACATTATGATTTTATCGAATAAAAAATCCACATCAGCAATAAATATGGAAGTTTAATCAACTTCTCTGTACATTATGATTTTACATAATTAAAAGTCCACAACAGCAATAAATATAGAAGTTTCATCAACTTCTCTGTACATTATGATTTTATAGAATAAAAAATCCACATCAGCTATAAATATGGAAGTTTCATCAACTTCTCTGTGCATTATGATTTTATAGAATTAAAAGTCCACATCAGCTATAAATATGGAAGTTTAATCAACTTCTCTGTGCTTTATTATTTTATAGAATAAAAAGTCCACATCAGCTATGAATATGGAAGTTTCATCAACTTCTCTGTACATTATGATTTTACAGAATAAAAAGTCCACATCAGCTATAAATATGGAAGTTTCATCAACTCCTCTGTAGATTATGATTTTATAGAATAAAAAGTCCACATCAGCTATAAATATGGAAGTTTCATCAACTTCTCTGTACATTATGATTTTATGGAATAAAAAGTCCACATCAGCTATAAATATGGAAGTTTAATCAACTTCTCTGTACATTATGATTTTATAGAATAAAAAGTCCACATCAGCAATAAATACAGAAGTTTCATCAACTTCTCTGTACATTATGATTTTATCGAATAAAAAATCTACATCAGCAATAAATATGGAAGTTTAATCAACTTCTCTGTACATTATGATTTTATAGAATAAAAAGTCCACATCAGCAATAAATACAGAAGTTTCATCAACTTCTCTGTACATTATGATTTTATTGAATAAAAAGTCCACATCAGCAATAAATACAGAAGTTTCATCAACTTCTCTGTACATTATGATTTTATCGAATAAAAAATCTACATCAGCAATAAATATGGAAGTTTAATCAACTTCTCTGTACATTATGATTTTATGGAATAAAAAGTCCACATCAGCTATAAATATGGAAGTTTAATCAACTTCTCTGTACATTATGATTTTATAGAATAAAAAGTCCACATCAGCAATAAATACAGAAATTTCATCAACTTCTCTGTACATTATGATTTTATCGAATAAAAAATCTACATCAGCAATAAATATGGAAGTTTAATCAACTTCTCTGTACATTATGATTTTACAGAATAAAAAGTCCACATCAGCAATAAATACAGAAGTTTCATCAACTTCTCTGTACATTATGATTTTATTGAATAAAAAATCCACATCAGCTATAAATATGGAAGTTTCATCAACTTCTCTGTGCATTATGATTTTGTTTCATAAAAGTCCACATCAGCTATTAACATGGAAGTTTAATCAACTTCTCTGTACTTTATTATTTTATAGAATAAAAAGTCCACATCAGCTATAAATATGGAAGTTTAATCAACTTCTCTGTACATTATGATTTTATAGAATTAAAAGTCCACATCAGCTATAAATATGGAAGTTTAATCAACTTCTCTGTGCTTTATTATTTTATAGAATAAAAAGTCCACATCAGCTATGAATATGGAAGTTTAATCAACTTCTCTGTACATTATGATTTTATCGAATAAAAAATCCACATCAGCTATAAATATGGAAGTTTCATCAACTTCTCTGTACATTATGATTTTATAGAATCAAAAATCCACATCAGCTATAAATATGGAAGTTTCATCAACTTCTCTGTACATTATGATTTTATAGAATAAAAAATCCACATTAGCAATAAATATGGAAGTTTATTCAACTTCTCTGTACATTATGATTTTAGAGAATAAAAAGTTCACATCAGCAATAAATATGGAAGTTTAATCAACTTCTCTGTTCAGTATGATTTTATAGAATAAAAAGTCCACATCAGCTATAAATATGGAAGTTTCATTAACTTCTCTGTACTTTATGATTTTACAGAATAAAAAGTCCACATCAGCTATAAATATGGAAGTTTCATCAACTTCTCTCTACATTATGATTTTATAGAATAAAAAATCCACATCAGCTATAAATATGGAAGTTTAATCAACTTCTCTGTACATTATGATTTTATAGAATAAAAAATCCACATCAGCTATAAATATGGAAGTTTCATCAACTTCTCTGTACATTATGATTTTATAGAATAAAAGATCCACATTAGCAATAAATATGGAAGTTTATTCAACTTCTCTGTACAATAAGATATTGTTTAATAAAAAGTCCACATCAGCTATAAATATGGAAGTTTGATCAACTTCTCTGTACATTATGATTTTATAGAATAAAAAGTCCACATCAGCTATAAATATGGAAGTTTAATCAACTTCTCTGCACATTATGATTTTATAGAATAAAAAATCCACATCAGCTATAAATATGGAAGTTCAATCAACTTCTCTGTACATTATGATTTTATATAATAAAAAAATCCACATCAGCTATAAATATGGAAGTTTAATCAATCTCTCTGCACATTATGATTTTATAGAATAAAAAGTCCACATCAGCTATAAATATGGAAGTTTAATCAACTTCTCTGCACATTATGATTTTATAGAATAAAAAATCCACATCAGCTATAAATATGGAAGTTCAATCAACTTCTCTGTACATTATGATTTTATATAATAAAAAAATCCACATCAGCTATAAATATGGAAGTTTAATCAACCTCTCTGTACATTATGATTTTATTTAATAAAAAGTCCACATCAGCTATGAATATGGAAGTTTAATCAACTTCTCTGTACATTATTATTTTATAGAATAAAAAATCCACATCAGCTATAAATATGGAAGTTCAATCAACTTCTCTGTACATTATGATTTTATATAATAAAAAAATCCACATCAGCTATAAATATGGAAGTTCAATCAACTTCTCTGTACATTATGATTTTATAGAATAAAAAATCCTAATTAGCTATGAATATGGAAGTTTAATCAACTTCTCTGTACATTATTATTTTATAGAATAAAAAATCCACATCAGCTATAAATATGGAAGTTCAATCAACTTCTCTGTACATTATGATTTTATATAATAAAAAAATCCACATCAGCTATAAATATGGAAGTTCAATCAACTTCTCTGTACATTATGATTTTATAGAATAAAAAGTCCACATCAGCAATAAATATAGAAGTTTCATCAACTTCTCTGTACATTATGATTTTATCGAATAAAAAATCCACATCAGCAATAAATATGGAAGTTTAATCAACTTCTCTGTACATTATGATTTTACATAATTAAAAGTCCACAACAGCAATAAATATAGAAGTTTCATCAACTTCTCTGTACATTATGATTTTATAGAATAAAAAATCCACATCAGCTATAAATATGGAAGTTTCATCAACTTCTCTGTGCATTATGATTTTATAGAATTAAAAGTCCACATCAGCTATAAATATGGAAGTTTAATCAACTTCTCTGTGCTTTATTATTTTATAGAATAAAAAGTCCACATCAGCTATGAATATGGAAGTTTCATCAACTTCTCTGTACATTATGATTTTACAGAATAAAAAGTCCACATCAGCTATAAATATGGAAGTTTCATCAACTCCTCTGTAGATTATGATTTTATAGAATAAAAAGTCCACATCAGCTATAAATATGGAAGTTTCATCAACTTCTCTGTACATTATGATTTTATGGAATAAAAAGTCCACATCAGCTATAAATATGGAAGTTTAATCAACTTCTCTGTACATTATGATTTTATAGAATAAAAAGTCCACATCAGCAATAAATACAGAAGTTTCATCAACTTCTCTGTACATTATGATTTTATCGAATAAAAAATCTACATCAGCAATAAATATGGAAGTTTAATCAACTTCTCTGTACATTATGATTTTATAGAATAAAAAGTCCACATCAGCAATAAATACAGAAGTTTCATCAACTTCTCTGTACATTATGATTTTATTGAATAAAAAGTCCACATCAGCAATAAATACAGAAGTTTCATCAACTTCTCTGTACATTATGATTTTATCGAATAAAAAATCTACATCAGCAATAAATATGGAAGTTTAATCAACTTCTCTGTACATTATGATTTTATGGAATAAAAAGTCCACATCAGCTATAAATATGGAAGTTTAATCAACTTCTCTGTACATTATGATTTTATAGAATAAAAAGTCCACATCAGCAATAAATACAGAAGTTTCATCAACTTCTCTGTACATTATGATTTTATCGAATAAAAAATCTACATCAGCAATAAATATGGAAGTTTAATCAACTTCTCTGTACATTATGATTTTACAGAATAAAAAGTCCACATCAGCAATAAATACAGAAGTTTCATCAACTTCTCTGTACATTATGATTTTATTGAATAAAAAATCCACATCAGCTATAAATATGGAAGTTTCATCAACTTCTCTGTGCATTATGATTTTGTTTCATAAAAGTCCACATCAGCTATTAACATGGAAGTTTAATCAACTTCTCTGTACTTTATTATTTTATAGAATAAAAAGTCCACATCAGCTATAAATATGGAAGTTTCATCAACCCCACTGTACACTATGATTTTATCGAATAAAAAGTCCACATCAGCTATAAATATGGAAGTTTCATCAACTTCTCTGTGCATTATGATTTTATATAATAAAAAGTCCACATCGGCAATAAATATAGAAGTTTCATCAACTTCTCTGTACATTATGATTTTATCGAATAAAAAATCCACATCAGCAATAAATGTGGAAGTTTAATCAACTTCTCTGTACATTATGATTTTACATAATAAAAAGTCCACATCAGCAATAAATATAGAAGTTTCATCAACTTCTCTGTACATTATGATTTTATAGAATAAAAAATCCACATCAGCTATAAATATGGAAGTTTCATCAACTTCTCTGTGCATTATGATTTTGTTTCATAAAAAGTCCACATCAGCTATGAATATGGAAGTTTAATCAACTTCTCTGTACATTATGATTTTATCGAATAAAAAGTCCACATTAGCTATAAATATGGAAGTTTCATCAACTTCTCTGTGCATTATGATTTTGTTTCATAAAAAGTCCACATCAGCTATGAATATGGAAGTTTAATCAACTTCTCTGTACATTATGATTTTATCGAATAAAAAGTCCACATCAGCTATAAATATGGAAGTTTCATCAACCCCTCTGTACACTATGATTTTATCGAATAAAAAGTCCACATCAGCTATAAATATGGAAGTTTAATCAACTTCTCTGTGCTTTATTATTTTATAGAATAAAAAGTCCACATCAGCTATGAATATGGAAGTTTCATCAACTTATCTGTACATTATGATTTTACAGAATAAAAAGTCCACATCAGCTATAAATATGGAAGTTTCATCAACTCCTCTGTAGATTATGATTTTATAGAATAAAAAGTCCACATCAGCTATAAATATGGAAGTTTAATCAACTTCTCTGTACATTATGATTTTATAGAATAAAAAATCCACATCAGCTATAAATATGGAAGTTTCATCAACTTCTCTGTGCATTATGATTTTGTTTCATAAAAAGTCCACATCAGCTATGAATATGGAAGTTTCATCAACTTCTCTGTGCATTATGATTTTGTTTCATAAAAAGTCCACATCAGCTATGAATATGGAAGTTTAATCAACTTCTCTGCACATTATGATTTTATAGAATAAAAAATCCACATCAGCTATAAATATGGAAGTTCAATCAACTTCTCTGTACATTATGATTTTATATAATAAAAAAATCCACATCAGCTATAAATATGGAAGTTTAATCAACCTCTCTGTACATTATGATTTTATTTAATAAAAAGTCCACATCAGCTATGAATATGGAAGTTTAATCAACTTCTCTGTACATTATTATTTTATAGAATAAAAAATCCACATCAGCTATAAATATGGAAGTTCAATCAACTTCTCTGTACATTATGATTTTATATAATAAAAAAATCCACATCAGCTATAAATATGGAAGTTCAATCAACTTCTCTGTACATTATGATTTTATAGAATAAAAAATCCTAATTAGCTATGAATATGGAAGTTTAATCAACTTCTCTGTACATTATTATTTTATAGAATAAAAAATCCACATCAGCTATAAATATGGAAGTTCAATCAACTTCTCTGTACATTATGATTTTATATAATAAAAAAATCCACATCAGCTATAAATATGGAAGTTCAATCAACTTCTCTGTACATTATGATTTTATAGAATAAAAAGTCCACATCAGCAATAAATATAGAAGTTTCATCAACTTCTCTGTACATTATGATTTTATCGAATAAAAAATCCACATCAGCAATAAATATGGAAGTTTAATCAACTTCTCTGTACATTATGATTTTACATAATTAAAAGTCCACAACAGCAATAAATATAGAAGTTTCATCAACTTCTCTGTACATTATGATTTTATAGAATAAAAAATCCACATCAGCTATAAATATGGAAGTTTCATCAACTTCTCTGTGCATTATGATTTTATAGAATTAAAAGTCCACATCAGCTATAAATATGGAAGTTTAATCAACTTCTCTGTGCTTTATTATTTTATAGAATAAAAAGTCCACATCAGCTATGAATATGGAAGTTTCATCAACTTCTCTGTACATTATGATTTTACAGAATAAAAAGTCCACATCAGCTATAAATATGGAAGTTTCATCAACTCCTCTGTAGATTATGATTTTATAGAATAAAAAGTCCACATCAGCTATAAATATGGAAGTTTCATCAACTTCTCTGTACATTATGATTTTATGGAATAAAAAGTCCACATCAGCTATAAATATGGAAGTTTAATCAACTTCTCTGTACATTATGATTTTATAGAATAAAAAGTCCACATCAGCAATAAATACAGAAGTTTCATCAACTTCTCTGTACATTATGATTTTATCGAATAAAAAATCTACATCAGCAATAAATATGGAAGTTTAATCAACTTCTCTGTACATTATGATTTTATAGAATAAAAAGTCCACATCAGCAATAAATACAGAAGTTTCATCAACTTCTCTGTACATTATGATTTTATTGAATAAAAAGTCCACATCAGCAATAAATACAGAAGTTTCATCAACTTCTCTGTACATTATGATTTTATCGAATAAAAAATCTACATCAGCAATAAATATGGAAGTTTAATCAACTTCTCTGTACATTATGATTTTATGGAATAAAAAGTCCACATCAGCTATAAATATGGAAGTTTAATCAACTTCTCTGTACATTATGATTTTATAGAATAAAAAGTCCACATCAGCAATAAATACAGAAGTTTCATCAACTTCTCTGTACATTATGATTTTATCGAATAAAAAATCTACATCAGCAATAAATATGGAAGTTTAATCAACTTCTCTGTACATTATGATTTTACAGAATAAAAAGTCCACATCAGCAATAAATACAGAAGTTTCATCAACTTCTCTGTACATTATGATTTTATTGAATAAAAAATCCACATCAGCTATAAATATGGAAGTTTCATCAACTTCTCTGTGCATTATGATTTTGTTTCATAAAAGTCCACATCAGCTATTAACATGGAAGTTTAATCAACTTCTCTGTACTTTATTATTTTATAGAATAAAAAGTCCACATCAGCTATAAATATGGAAGTTTAATCAACTTCTCTGTACATTATGATTTTATAGAATTAAAAGTCCACATCAGCTATAAATATGGAAGTTTAATCAACTTCTCTGTGCTTTATTATTTTATAGAATAAAAAGTCCACATCAGCTATGAATATGGAAGTTTAATCAACTTCTCTGTACATTATGATTTTATCGAATAAAAAGTCCACATCAGCTATAAATATGGAAGTTTCATCAACCCCACTGTACACTATGATTTTATCGAATAAAAAGTCCACATCAGCTATAAATATGGAAGTTTCATCAACTTCTCTGTGCATTATGATTTTATATAATAAAAAGTCCACATCGGCAATAAATATAGAAGTTTCATCAACTTCTCTGTACATTATGATTTTATCGAATAAAAAATCCACATCAGCAATAAATGTGGAAGTTTAATCAACTTCTCTGTACATTATGATTTTACATAATAAAAAGTCCACATCAGCAATAAATATAGAAGTTTCATCAACTTCTCTGTACATTATGATTTTATAGAATAAAAAATCCACATCAGCTATAAATATGGAAGTTTCATCAACTTCTCTGTGCATTATGATTTTGTTTCATAAAAAGTCCACATCAGCTATGAATATGGAAGTTTAATCAACTTCTCTGTACATTATGATTTTATCGAATAAAAAGTCCACATTAGCTATAAATATGGAAGTTTCATCAACTTCTCTGTGCATTATGATTTTGTTTCATAAAAAGTCCACATCAGCTATGAATATGGAAGTTTAATCAACTTCTCTGTACATTATGATTTTATCGAATAAAAAGTCCACATCAGCTATAAATATGGAAGTTTCATCAACCCCTCTGTACACTATGATTTTATCGAATAAAAAGTCCACATCAGCTATAAATATGGAAGTTTAATCAACTTCTCTGTGCTTTATTATTTTATAGAATAAAAAGTCCACATCAGCTATGAATATGGAAGTTTCATCAACTTCTCTGTACATTATGATTTTACAGAATAAAAAGTCCACATCAGCTATAAATATGGAAGTTTCATCAACTCCTCTGTAGATTATGATTTTATAGAATAAAAAGTCCACATCAGCTATAAATATGGAAGTTTAATCAACTTCTCTGTACATTATGATTTTATAGAATAAAAAATCCACATCAGCTATAAATATGGAAGTTTCATCAACTTCTCTGTGCATTATGATTTTGTTTCATAAAAAGTCCACATCAGCTATGAATATGGAAGTTTCATCAACTTCTCTGTGCATTATGATTTTGTTTCATAAAAAGTCCACATCAGCTATGAATATGGAAGTTTAATCAACTTCTCTGTACATTATGATTTTATCAAATAAAAAGTCCACATCAGCTATAAATATGGAAGTTTCATCAACTTCTCTGTGCATTATGATTTTGTTTCATAAAAAGTCCACATCAGCTATGAATATGGAAGTTTAATCAACTTCTCTGTACATTATGATTTTATCGAATAAAAAGTCCACATCAGCTATAAATATGGAAGTTTCATCAACCCCTCTGTACACTATGATTTTATCGAATAAAAAGTCCACATCAGCTATAAATATGGAAGTTTAATCAACTTCTCTGTGCTTTATTATTTTATAGAATAAAAAGTCCACATCAGCTATGAATATGGAAGTTTCATCAACTTCTCTGTACATTATGATTTTACAGAATAAAAAGTCCACATCAGCTATAAATATGGAAGTTTCATCAACTCCTCTGTAGATTATGATTTTATAGAATAAAAAGTCCACATCAGCTATAAATATGGAAGTTTAATCAACTTCTCTGTACATTATGATTTTATAGAATAAAAAATCCACATCAGCTATAAATATGGAAGTTTCATCAACTTCTCTGTACATTATGATTTTCTAGAATAAAAAGTCCACATCAGCTATGAATATGGAAGTTTCATCAACTTCTCTGTACATTATGATTTTATCGAATAAAAAATCTACATCAGCAATAAATATGGAAGTTTAATCAACTTCTCTGTACATTATGATTTTACAGAATAAAAAGTCCACATCAGCAATAAATACAGAAGTTTCATCAACTTCTCTGTACATTATGATTTTATTGAATAAAAAATCCACATCAGCTATAAATATGGAAGTTTCATCAACTTCTCTGTGCATTATGATTTTATATAATAAAAAGTCCACATCAGCAATAAATATAGAAGTTTCATCAACTTCTCTGTACATTATGATTTTATCGAATAAAAAATCCACATCAGCAATAAATGTGGAAGTTTAATCAACTTCTCTGTACATTATGATTTTACATAATAAAAAGTCCACATCAGCAATAAATATAGAAGTTTCATCAACTTCTCTGTACATTATGATTTTATAGAATAAAAAATCCACATCAGCTATAAATATGGAAGTTTCATCAACTTCTCTGTGCATTATGATTTTGTTTCATAAAAAGTCCACATCAGCTATGAATATGGAAGTTTAATCAACTTCTCTGTACATTATGATTTTATCGAATAAAAAGTCCACATCAGCTATAAATATGGAAGTTTCATCAACCCCTCTGTACACTATGATTTTATCGAATAAAAAGTCCACATCAGCAAAACAATATGGAAGTTTCATCAACTTCTCTGTACTTTATGATTTTACAGAATAAAAAGTCCACATCAGCTACAAATATGGAAGTTTCATTAACTTCTCTGTACTTTATGATTTTACAGAATAAAAAGTCCACATCAGCTATGAATATGGAAGTTTCATCAACTTCTCTGTACATTATGATTTTACAGAATAAAAAGTCCACATCAGCTATAAATATGGAAGTTTCATCAACCTCTCTGTACTTTATGATTTTACAGAATAAAAAGTCCACATCAGCTATAAATATGGAAGTTTCATCAACTCCTCTGTAGATTATGATTTTATAGAATAAAAAGTCCACATCAGCTATGAATATGGAAGTTTCATCAACTTCTCTGTACATTATGATTACTAGGGCATGCCCGTACTATATATATATCTAAAATTATATCCCCCCCCTCTATTTACATGAAATGGTTTGGTCCAAAGCGAACGGCTTGCGAGTACGGTGACAATCCCCCCCCTCTATTTACATGGAATGGTTTGGTCCAAAGCGAACGGCTTGCGAGTACGGTGACAATCCCCCCCCCTCTATTTACATGAAATGGTTTGGTCCAAAGCGAACGGCTTGCGGAGTTTGGTAAAGAAATCGCCATAGCATGCACAAACGCGCAGTGCAGGAAAGCGAAAGAATCGCAAATTAGTTTTAATTAGTTTTAAAACATAGTTGAACGCCAACATAGTTTGCCAACGTGAAATAAATGAATACGCTCTCAAATGTGCCGTCCGAGGCAGAGTCTGTTCGGCACGTTCGGCACACGTGATAGCTCGCTGCTCTCTGATTGGTTGAATCGTTTTTTGGACATAGCTCGGTAACTACTTGTCCGATTAATATGAAACCTTGAAAAGGCACATCCTCGGGTCCCCAGCAATATACCTGGCAAGTTGAAAGTATATCGGACCCGTGGTTGTCGAGAAACAGCGGTCACAGACATACATACATACATACATACATACATACATACACACAGAGATTACTGGAATTATAGATAGATACAGAATAAAAAGTCCACATAAGCTATGAATATGGAAGTTTCATCAACTTCTCTGTACTTTATGATTTTACAGAATAAAAAGTCCACATCAGCTATAAATATGGAAGTTTCATCAACTCCTCTGTAGATTATGATTTTATAGAATAAAAAGTCCACATCAGCTATAAATATGGAAGTTTCATCAACTTCTCTGTACATTATGATTTTATAGAATAAAAAGTCCACATCAGCAATAAATATAGAAGTTTCATCAACTTCTCTGTACATTATGATTTTATCGAATAAAAAATCCACATCAGCAATAAATATGGAAGTTTAATCAACTTCTCTGTACATTATGATTTTACAGAATAAAAAGTCCACATCAGCAAAAAATATAGAAGTTTCATCAACTTCTCTGTACATTATGATTTTATTGAATAAAAAATCCACATCAGCTATAAATATGGAAGTTTCATCAACTTCTCTGTGCATTATGATTTTGTTTCATAAAAGTCCACATCAGCTATTAATATGGAAGTTTAATCAACTTCTCTGTACTTTATTATTTTATAGAATAAAAAGTCCACATCAGCTATAAATATGGAAGTTTAATCAACTTCTCTGTACATTATGATTTTATAGAATTAAAAGTCCACATCAGCTATAAATATGGAAGTTTAATCAACTTCTCTGTGCTTTATTATTTTATAGAATAAAAAGTCCACATCAGCTATGAATATGGAAGTTTAATCAACTTCTCTGTACATTATGATTTTATCGAATAAAAAGTCCACATCAGCTATAAATATGGAAGTTTCATCAACCCCACTGTACACTATGATTTTATCAAATAAAAAGTCCACATCAGCTATAAATATGGAAGTTTAATCAACTTCTCTGAACATTATGATTTTATAGAATAAAAAATCCACATCAGCTATGAATATGGAAGTTTAATCAACTCATCTGCACATTAAGATTTTATACAATAAAAAGTCCACATCAGCTATAAATATGGAAGTTTAATAAACTTCTCTGTACATTATGATTTTATAGAATAAAAAATCCACATCAGCTATAAATATGGAAGTTCAATCAACTTCTCTGTACATTATGATTTTATATAATAAAAAAATCCACGTCAGCTATAAATACGGAAGCTTAATCAACTTCTCTGTACATTATGATTTTATAGAATAAAAAATCCACATTAGCTATGAATATGGAAGTTTCATCAACTCCTCTGTACATTATGATTTTATCGAATAAAAAATCCACATCAGCAATAAATATGGAAGTTTAATCAACTTCTCTGTACATTATGATTTTACATAATAAAAAGTCCACATCAGCAATAAATATAGAAGTTTCATCAACTTCTCTGTACATTATGATTTTATAGAATAAAAAATCCACATCAGCTATAAATATGGAAGTTTCATCAACTTCTCTGTGCATTATGATTTTATATAATAAAAAGTCCACATCAGCAATAAATATAGAAGTTTCATCAACTTCTCTGTACATTATGATTTTATCGAATAAAAAATCCACATCATCAATAAATATGGAAGTTTAATCAACTTCTCTGTACATTATGATTTTACATAATAAAAAGTCCACATCAGCAATAAATATAGAAGTTTCATCAACTTCTCTGTACATTATGATTTTATCGAATAAAAAATCCACATCAGCTATAAATATGGAAGTTTCATCAACTTCTCTGTGCATTATGATTTTATATAATAAAAAGTCCACATCAGCAATAAATATAGAAGTTTCATCAACTTCTCTGTACATTATGATTTTATCGAATAAAAAATCCACATCAGCAATAAATATGGAAGTTTAATCAACTTCTCTGTACATTATGATTTTACATAATAAAAAGTCCACATCAGCAATAAATATAGAAGTTTCATCAACTTCTCTGTACATTATGATTTTATCGAATAAAAAATCCACATCAGCTATAAATATGGAAGTTTCATCAACTTCTCTGTACATCATGATTTTATAGAATAAAAAGTCCACATCAGCTATAAATATGGAAGTTTAATCAACTTCTCTGCACATTATGATTTTATAGAATAAAAAATCCACATCAGCAAAAAAATATGGAAGTTTCATCAACTTCTCTGTACTCTATGATTTTACAGAATAAAAAGTCCACATCAGCTCTAAATATGGAAGTTTCATTAACTTCTCTGTACTTTATGATTTTACAGAATAAAAAGTCCACATCAGCTATGAATATGGAAGTTTCATCAACTTCTCTGTACTTTATGATTTTACAGAATAAAAAGTCCACATCAGCTATAAATATGGAAGTTTAATCAACTTCTCTGTACATTATGATTTTATAGAATTAAAAGTCCACATCAGCTATAATTATGGAAGTTTAATCAACTTCTCTGTGCTTTATTATTTTATAGAATAAAAAGTCCACATCAGCTATGAATATGGAAGTTTAATCAACTTCTCTGTACATTATGATTTTATCGAATAAAAAATCCACATTAGCTGTGAATATGGAAGTTTCATCAACTCCTCTGTACATTTTGATTTTATCAAATAAAAAATCCACATCAGCAATAAATATGGAAGTTTAATAACTTCTCTGTACATTATGATTTTACATAATAAAAAGTCCACATCAGCAATAAATATAGAAGTTTCATCAACTTCTCTGTACATTATGATTTTATAGAATAAAAAATCCACATCAGCTATAAATATGGAAGTTTCATCAACTTCTCTGTGCATTATGATTTTATATTATAAAAAGTCCACATTAGCTATAAATATGGAAGATTAATCAACTCCTCTGTACATTATGATTTTATATAATAAAAAGTCCACATCAGCTATAAATATGGAAGTTTCATCAACTTCTCTGTACATTATGATTTTATATAATAAAAAGTCCACATCAGCTATAAATATGGAAGTTTCATCAACTTCTCTGTACATTATGATTTTATATAATAAAAAGTCCACATCAGCTATAAATATGGAAGTTTCATCAACTTCTCTGTCCATTATGATTTTATAGAATAAAAAGTCCACATCAGCTATAAATATGGAAGTTTAATCAACTTCTCTGTCCATTATGATTTTATATAATAAAAAGTCCACATCAGCTATAAATATGGAAGTTTAATCAACTTCTCTGTCCATTATGATTTTATATAATAAAAAGTCCACATCAGCTATAAATATGGAAGTTTCATCAACTCCTCTGTACATTATGATTTTATATAATAAAAAGTCCACATCAGCTATAAATATGGAAGTTTAATCAACTTCTCTGTCCATTATGATTTTATAGAATAAAAAGTCCACATCAGCTATAAATATGGAAGTTTCATCAACTTCTCTGTACATTATGATTTTATAGAATAAAAAGTCCACATCAGCAAAAATATGGAAGTTTCATTAACTTCCCTGTACATTATGATTTTATAGAATAAAAAGTCCACATCAGCTATAAATATGGAAGTTTAATCAACTTCTCTGTACATTATGATTTTATTGAATAAAAAGTCCACATCAGCTATAAATATGGAAGTTTAATCAACTTCTCTGTGCATTATGATTTTATAGAACAAAAAGTCCACATCAGCTTTAAATATGGAAGTTTAATCAACTTCTCTGTACATTATGATTTTATAGAATAAAAAATCCACATCAGCTATGAATATGGAAGTTTAATCAACTTCTCTGTACATTATGATTTTATAGAATAAAAAGTCCACATCAGCAATAAATATGGAAGTTTCATCAACTTCTCTGTACATTATGATTTTATAGAATAAAAAGTCCACATCAGCTATAAATACGGAAGTTTCATCAACTTCTCTGTACATTATGATTTTATAGAATAAAAAGTCCACATCAGCTATGAATATGGAAGTTTCATCAACTTCTCTGTACATTATGATTTTATAGAATAAAAAGTCCACATCAGCTATAAATACGGAAGTTTAATCAACTTCTCTGTACATTATGATTTTATAGAATAAAAAATCCACATTAGCTATAAATATGGAAGTTTCATCAACTTCTCTGTACATTATGATTTTATAGAATAAAAAGTCCACATCAGCTATAAATATGGAAGTTTCATCAACTTCTCTGTCCATTATGATTTTATAGAATAAAAAATCCACGTCATTTATAAATACGGAAGTTTAATCAACTTCTCTGTACATTATGATTTTATAGAATAAAAAGTCCACATCAGCTATAAATATGGAAGTTTCATCAACTTCTTTGTACATTATGATTTTATAGAATAAAAAGTCCACATCAGCTATAAATATGGAAGTTTCATCAACTTCTCTGTCCATTATGATTTTATATAATAAAAAGTCCACATCAGCAATAAATATGGAAGTTTCATCAACTTCTCTGTACATTATGATTTTATAGAATAAAAAGTCCACATCAGCTATAAATATGGAAGTTCAATCAACTTCTCTGTACATTATGATTTTATAGAATAAAAAATCCACATTAGCAATAAATATGGAAGTTTAATCAACTTCTCTGTACATTATGATTTTATATAATAAAAAGTCCACATCAGCTATAAATATGGAAGTTTAATCAACTTCTTGTACATTATGATTTTGTAGAATAAAAAATCCTCATCAGCTATAAATATGGAAGTTTAATCAACTTCTCTGTACATTATGATTTTATATAATAAAAAGTCCACATCAGCTATAAATATGGAAGTTTAATCAACTCTGTACATTATGATTTTATAGAATAAAAAGTCCACATCAGCTATAAATATGGAAGTTTAATCAACTTCTCTGTACATTATGATTTTATATAATAAAAAGTCCACATCAGCTATAAATATGGAAGTTTAAGCAACTCTGTACATTATGATTTTATAGAACAAAAAGTCCACATCAGCTATAAATATGGAAGTTTAATCAACTTCTCTGTCCATTATGATTTTATATAAAATAGAGTCCACATCAGCTATAAATATGGAAGTTTCATCAACTTCTCTGTACATTATGATTTTATATAATAAAAAGTCCACATCAGCAATAAATATAGAAGTTTAATCAACTTCTCTGTACATTATGATTTTATATAATAAAAAGTCCACATCAGCTATAAATATGGAAGTTTAAGCAACTCTGTACATTATGATTTCATAGAATAAAAAATCCACATCAGCTATAAATATGGAAGTTTAATCAATCTCTCTGTCCATTATGATTTTATCGAATAAAAAGACCACATCAGCTCTAAATATGGAAGTTTAATCAACTTCTCTGTCCATTATGATTTTATAGAATGAAAATCCACATCAGCTATAAATATGGAAGTTTAATCAACTTCTCTGTCCATTATGATTTTATCGAATAAAAAGTCCACATCAGCTATAAATATGGAAGTTTAATCAACTTCTCTGTCCATTATGATTTTATATAATAAAAAGTCCACATCAGCTATAAATATGGAAGTTTAATCAACTTCTCTGTCCATTATGGTTTTACATAATAAAAAGTCCACATCAGCTATAAATATGGAAGTTTAATCAACTTCTCTGTACATTATGATTTTATATAATAAAAAGTCCACATCAGCTATAAATATGGAAGTTTAATCAACTTCTCTGTCCATTATGGTTTTACATAATAAAAAGTCCACATCAGCTATAAATATGGAAGTTTAATCAACTTCTCTGTACATTATGATTTTATATAATAAAAAGTCCACATCAGCTATGAATATGGAAGTTTAATCAACCTCTCTGTCCATTATGGTTTTACATAATAAAAAGTCCACATCAGCTATGAATATGGAAGTTTAATCAACTTCTCTGTACATTATGATTTTATATAATAAAAAGTCCACATCAGCTGTGAATATGGAAGTTTAATCAACTTCTCTGTACATTATGATTTTATATAATAAAAAGTCCACATCAGCTATAAATATGGAAGTTTAATCAACTTCTCTGTACATTATGATTTTATATAATAAAAAGTCCACATCAGCTATAAATATGGAAGTTTAATCAACTTCTCTGTCCATTATGATTTTATATAATAAAAAGTCCACATCAGCTATAAATATGGAAGTTTAATCAACTTCTCTGTCCATTATGATTTTATATAATAAAAAGTCCACATTAGCTATAAATATGGAAGATTAATCAACTCCTCTGTACATTATGATTTTATATAATAAAAAGTCCACATCAGCTATAAATATGGAAGTTTCATCAACTTCTCTGTACATTATGATTTTATATAATAAAAAGTCCACATCAGCTATAAATATGGAAGTTTCATCAACTTCTCTGTACATTATGATTTTATATAATAAAAAGTCCACATCAGCTATAAATATGGAAGTTTCATCAACTTCTCTGTCCATTATGATTTTATAGAATAAAAAGTCCACATCAGCTATAAATATGGAAGTTTAATCAACTTCTCTGTCCATTATGATTTTATATAATAAAAAGTCCACATCAGCTATAAATATGGAAGTTTAATCAACTTCTCTGTCCATTATGATTTTATATAATAAAAAGTCCACATCAGCTATAAATATGGAAGTTTCATCAACTCCTCTGTACATTATGATTTTATATAATAAAAAGTCCACATCAGCTATAAATATGGAAGTTTAATCAACTTCTCTGTCCATTATGATTTTATATAATAAAAAGTCCACATCAGCTATAAATATGGAAGTTTAATCAACTTCTCTGTCCATTATGATTTTATAGAATAAAAAGTCCACATCAGCTATAAAATATGGAAGTTTAATCAACTTCTCTGTCCATTATGATTTTATAGAATAAAAAGTCCACATCAGCTATAAATATGGAAGTTTAATCAACTTCTCTGTCCATTATGATTTTATATAACAAAAAGTCCACATCAGCTATAAATATGGAAGTTTAATCAACTTCTCTGTCCATTATGATTTTATATAAAAAAAGTCCACATCAGCTATAAATATGGAAGTTTCATCAACTCCTCTGTACATTATGATTTTATATAATAAAAAGTCCACATCAGCTATAAATATGGAAGTTTCATCAACTTCTCTGTCCATTATGATTTTATAGAATAAAAAATCCACATCAGCTATAAATATGGAAGTTTAATCAACTTCTCTGTACATTATGATTTTATAGAATAAAAAGTCCACATCAGCTATAAATATGGAAGTTTCATCAACTTCTCTGTACATTATGATTTTATAGAATAAAAAGTCCACATCAGCTATAAATATGGAAGTTTAATCAACTTCTCTGTACATTATGATTTTGTAGAATAAAAAATCCACATCAGCTATAAATATGGAAGTTTAATCAACTTCTCTGTACATTATGATTTTATATAATAAAAAGTCCACATCAGCTATAAATATGGAAGTTTAATCAACTTCTCTGTCCATTATGATTTTATATAATAAAAAGTCCACATTAGCTATAAATATGGAAATTTAATCAACTTCTCTGTACATTATGATTTTATAAAATAAAAAGTCCACATTAGCTATAAATATGGAAATTTAATCAACTTCTCTGTACATTATGATTTTATAGAATAAAAAATCCACATCAGTTATAAATATGGAAGTTTAATCAACTTCTCTGTACATTATGATTTTATATAATAAAAAGTCCACATCAATTATAAATATGGAAGTTTCATCAACTTCTCTGTCCATTATGATTTTATATAATAAAAATTCCACATCAGTTATAAATATGGAAGTTTCAGCAACTTCTCTGTACATTATGATTTTATAGAATAAAAAGTCCATATCAGCTATAAATATGGAAGTTTAATCAACTTCTCTGTCCATTATGATTTTGTCGAATAAAAAATCCACATCAGCTATAAATATGGAAGTTTAATCAACTTCTCTGTCCATTATGATTTTATCGAATAAAAAGTCCACATCAGCTATAAATATGGAAGTTTCATCAACTTCTCTGTACATTATGATTTTATATCATAAAACGTCCACATCAGTTATAAATATGGAAGTTTCATCAACTTCTCTGTACATTATGATTTTGTCGAATAAAAAATCCACATCAGCTATAAATATTGAAGTTTAATCAACCCCTCTGTACACTATGATTTTATCGAATAAAAAGTCCACATCAGCTATAAATATGGAAGTTTCATCAACCTCTCTGTACATTATGATTTTATATAATAAAAAGTCCACATCAGCTATGAATATGGAAGTTTAATCAACTCTGTACATTATGATTTTATATAATAAAAAATCCACATCAGCTATAAATATGGAAGTTTAATAAACTCCTCTGTCCATTATGATTTTATCGAATAAAAAGTCCACATCAGCTATAAATATGGAAGTTTACATCAACTTCTGTGTACTTTATGATTGTGTTTAATAAGAAATCCACATCAGCTATGAATATGGAAGTTTCATCAACTTCTCTGTACATTATGATTTTATAGAATAAAAAGTCCACATCAGCTATAAATATGGAAGTTTCATCAACTTCTCTGTACTTTATGATTTTCTTGAATGATTTTCTGTACTTCTCCGTACCGTCAGTCAGTCATTCATGATGTCTCCCAGTGTCATTCTGCATCTCATGTTTGTATAAACACACCAATAATCTTCCATAACAGTAGAAATAAAGGAAAAAACAAAAAGGCACATCGATGTACAAAGTCCTGGATCTTGACTTCAGTCCAAGAAGCACGGCCGGATTTAGACATGTGGGGGCCCCTGGGCATCCTTCAGTCGTGAAAGCCCACCTTACCTTAGAATACTAAAAATGTGACAAGACATAGTTACAGTCATCCATAAAGTATATTTTTCAATTACAAAGAATCTGAATAAAAATGTACATCTATAAACATCATGACCAATCTATATAAGAATCTCGTTCCTGTTTCAAGCATAAAGAATTTGAATAAGCAAGCAGGCACATCTTTAAATATCATGATCAATCTTATGTTTCAAGTGTAAAGAATCTGAATCGTGAATAAGCAAGCAGGTCAATCATGATCAATCATAAGAATCTAGTAAAGTACCTAATACCTATATTTACAGACCAGGCACTTTACGAGACTTGACCCTTGCAAAGTCTTGGATCAATTTGTCGAAGTCAATCTCTCTGAGAATGTCACATTCAATACTCATCAAGGCCAGGTGACTGAGCCTATCATGACACATTGTAGTATGGAGTCTGTTCTTGATGAACTTCATTTTGCTGAATGAACGTTTTCCAGAACAGTTTGTGACCATGAGCACCAAGTACATCCGTAGCATTATCTCGACATTTGGAAATGTATCCGCAACATTCTTGTCCATGAACAGTTTGTAAAGGAAATGTTCTCTCCCTATCTTATCATGTTCGTATTCCAGTAAATGTGTGAGGAAGGCTGCAAACTGCACAAGTTCAACACCAAGTGTTTGATCTAGAATCTAGATCATCCTTGTACTCAGCAACCAATTTTGCTGCGGCTGCTTCGATTTCATCGCAGTCCAGTGATTCCAGTTTACGCAAGAAACCTAAAAGAGAACAGGTGTTCTCACAGACTTCCAATCGTTGCTCCAATGAACTCAGACACTGATCAATTACTGGAAGAAAATTCTGAACTCGAAATTTTTCAGACAGTGAGAGTGCAGCTTCTTCTGATCGTCCATAATCCAATGGATTGAGGCACTCATTTCGTTGACAATTGCGTGTCTGCAGCTGCACATAATCATCAGTTCCAGACATCTCCTTTCCTTTCTCCTCATAAACATGAAAGCACTCTCGGTTTTCACGTACAAAACATTTCTCGGACTTCAACATTGCGACTGCTGTGTTCAGATCAAGTTTTGGATCTTGCAACATGTGACTTGTGGCGTTAACTCTGTCAAGAATGTCACGCCAAAAAACAGAATAGATGCCAGTCTCCAGTTTGCACATCCTGTCATGGAGACCATTTGCCTCAGAACGTGCTTTGGATATCTCATTTTCATCTCTTGCTATTTTGGCAAGTGCTTCACGAATTGGGTGATATCCTTGGACGAGTGCTTTTACTACTTCGGATCGACAGGACCATCGTGTTGTAGAAACCTTCTTTGGCACAGATACAGGACCAGATTCCACAGTCTTCAGTGAGTCTGTAAGAATTTCTTAACGATGTGTGGAAGCTGTGAAGAACACATAAATTGCCTTGAGGAAGTCAAAAAATGCCATAGCTGCTTGACAACATTCAGCTGCTGCTTGTTCAACTAGGTTCAGTGAATGTCCAGCACAGGGTATCCAAACTGCATGATGATTTTCAGCTGCCACTTTAGCTTGAAGACCATTGTATCTCCCACTCATTGCTGAGGCGTTATCATATGATTGCCCACGACAATTCTGAATGTCAATGTCATGGTCTGCAAGGAATTTCATCAACCCTTCAAACATTTCTTGAGCATTGTGTCCTTGATTTGGCAAGAACTTCAAAAATCTCTCAACTGGTGTATCATGCTCCATGTATCTGAAGATCAGAGTGAGTTGTTCAACATGACCTTCATCAGCTGTGGAATCAAGATAAACTGAATAGTATTTTGACAGTTTTATGCGTGAAATGATTTCATTCTGAACTTCATTGCCCATTAGTCTGACAAGTTCTTCACAGATGGTTGAAGACAAATAGTTTGGATGACCACTGCCACGATTTGCATGATTCTGTATGTGTTGCCTGAGAAAATCATCATATTCAGCCAAAAGCTCGAGTATTCCCAAGTAGTTTCCAATATGAGGAGATCCAAATGTTTCATTATCTCCACGAAGAGCTCGGCCTCGTTCACATGCAAATTTAAGCACACTGACCAGTCGCTTTAGAAGACTGCGCCAATATTGCTTAATTCGATCCGCTTCTTGTGCAAGTTCAGAATCTACACGTCCAGCTTTCTTTGCACGACTTGCTGCTGACAAAACTGCTTGAATGTGGTCTTTTGATTGTGTTACGGGGTCCACCCCTATCCTCTGGTCTCCGTAAACCTCCGAACCCCGAGGGAGACCCCGGCAGAAAGATGTGTTGTCCTTGGTTGAAAACAAGCCAATCAATAACGAGTCCACACCAAGGGTTACGAACAAACCACAATATATTATAAATCCCACACAGGAATCACGACTCAATTAATACAGCACTTCACAATATAATTCCTATCTACAGGTGGCGCCACCTTACCGAGCCCGTTAACCCCAAAACTCACGGCCCTTGCACCAATGTCTCTGTACGCCTCCAAGGCGACGTCGATTCACTCCAGCGATCGTGGAATCAATTTCCGATTCCAATCTGGGGGAAGCGGAGTCGATTGAACCAACCCGCAGGCCACGTGGTCCAATCTCCAGCACGATGGCGGTAGAATGGGAAACCTCCCCAAAGACGATTTCGGGTACGTACCCGGTTGCGGTTCAATCCGCAAGTCTCCTCAATAACCCTCCCACAGCCACTGACTTGTAGTTTGTACAGCCGTCCCCGGCAGCCTGCCGGAGAGTAATGCCTGGTCGACGCACCGCAAAAACCCGGTCACTGCCGGTGATGTGCGTGGCGGAGATGGCGGTCGGCTTTCTCTTGCACCTGGGTTGTGAGGTGAGGATACTCGGCAACCTCCACGAGGATACCCGACTACGCAGGCGCCGCAACAATTCGGCGATCTCCTATCGTGCGGACTTCTTTTCAAGGAGGCAAAGTTCCCTTGTCCTGCATGTTCGACTGCTCGGTCTGGAGCTGCAATCAGAACATGTCTCCTCACGAGCTTCCCCACATCCCCTCCTCCTCTCCTTATCTCTTCCGGGTCATGATCCGATTTTTGGCCACATTTTACCCGGAGCGCTTTTAACCCTTTTAACCACAATAAGCATTATCAACATCCGCATCATCACTAAGCAAGAAGCATCAACCCTGATAACAAGAACCACCATTATTAGGGCCGGTATCCGTAACACTTCCCCCCCCCCCCCCCCTCAAGAAAGAAAGTTTGAACATAGGGAAAACTTTCGTTGTAGGCAAAATTCTTTACACAAACAAAAGTAAGCTCACCCCCCAGATCATCAAGTCCTGTGAGCAACAACAATCCATAGTTCCCAAAAATAAAGCAACAATATTCTACACAACCCACAGAGATTTCCAAAGTTAATTCCCTCTGGACCAAGCATCAGCAATGACATTGTCCCTGCCCTTTACGTGCTCAATTTCCTAGTTGAACTCCTGCAAAGCCAACTCCATCTCATCAACCTCGGATTTTTGTTTTTCATTTTTTGAATGAAGGTTAAGGGGTTGATCAAAAAATCCCACGTTAAGCAACTCGATAGCACTTTTTCCGGGAGGCCAAGCTGAGTATTCACTACATGGACGCCTTTAAGAATATGGAGTTCACGGTTAGTCAGGGGAGGAAAGTTCACTACATGGACGCCTTCAGGAACGTGGAGTTCACGGTTAGTCCGTGTAGGAATCTGGGCTCGGCGGCTCCGCCGTATTCAGTGCTTCAACTTCCCCGGACTCCTAATAATTACTGTGGGACCACTTGTCACAGTAGTCACCTGACTTCGGTGTCCTTCTCGGCCAGTGCTCTGATAATCATTCTTTCGGGAGATGCCGTAACTCTGGGAGCCTCCATAGTAATATTGGCTGCGGCCACCACCAAAACCACCGCCAAGTTTTCCTCTCCTGTAGACCTCTGGACGCCTACGAAATGCCTCCCCTACTGTTATGGTCCGACCCTCCAAATCCTTGCCATTCCAATTCTTCTCTGCCTCTCTGGCGTCTTTTGTGCTTGCAAACATAACAAAGCCGGACCTTCTTGACTGTTGCGTTTCCCTGTCTTTTACCAACCGCACTTCCACAAGCGGCCCATATCTGTTGAAGACAGAGGTCAGAACTTCTTCCTCTGTTTTGAAGTTCAGTCCCCCTACAAATAACTTGGTACTTTTGTCGCCATCCCGAGCTGGTGTGGTGTTATTTTCCCTGCTGGGCTCTTTACCAACCCTCGGGTTACCATAAACTTGACCCCCGGCTAAATCATTCCCGATAACCACAGATACTCCCTCTACAGGAAGCGTGGCTTGTAAACCGACGGTGACCGGTCCTGACACCAAATAGGACTCCAAATGGATGACATAAAGTGGAGCACTAACACAGCCACCAATCCCCTGCAAACGAACACTATCCCCCGTTGCTGTCTCCTCGGACCATGGCAAGATGCCTTCAAGCATTAAAGATTGATGTGCTCCTGTGTCCCTCAATATCCTAACCGGTCTCCGGTTAGTCGAGGCTCCATCCAGTGACACAAACCCCTCGGAAATAAATGGTCGGTAACCCTTTTGAGGGCGATTTCTCACAATGGCCATCGCATTTGAAGTCGTACTAGTCAAACTCCGCTTCTGATTTTCCTCTCCCAGAGCATGACAGTTGGACCTCCAGTGTCCAGGTTTATGGCAAAAAGTGCAAGTCGGCCCGGAGGAGAACCTCGTGGTCTGCCAAGGCATTGGGGCGGCGGTCTGCCTCGAGTCCCCCGGATGATAGGTCTGTCTTGGAACCGCAGTCTTATGATTTCTAGAAGTTGGGGTGTCAAAGTGGACCTCCTTTTCATCCCGAGGCCGCCCCTGTGGATTCTCATTCTCCGCCCCTGACGTACCATAGCTCCCCTGGCTGGGCCTGGGCGAGAAGTTCGGTTTGTGGAACCCCATCCTGTGTGTTAAGGCATAGTCATCTGCCATGGTGGCTGCCTCATACAACTTTGGTACTTTCCTTTCCTCCAGATGAACTTTTATGTCCTCGTGGACACACTGTTGGAATTCCTCCACCAGGAACAATTGTCGCAATAGTTCAAAGTCTTTCCCAACTCCTTTTGAATCACACCACCTGTCAAACATGGTTTCCTTCACTCTGGCAAATTCCACATGGGTCTCACTCTCCCTCCTCCTGGCATTCCGGAATTTTTGACGGTAAGCTTCCGGGACCAATTCATAAGCTTTGAGAATGTGTTTCTTCAATACCTCGTAATCTGCACATTGGTCAATCGGTAAAGCCGAATAAATCTCTTGAGCTTTACCCACCAGAACACTTTGCACTAGTATGGACCAGTACTCCTCAGGCCAGTTTAACTGTCGAGCCACTTTCTCAAAGTGTGGAAAAACTTGGCTACCTCCTTTTCATTGAAGGGTGGGACCAGCCTCACATGTCTGCCAACATCCCAGGTGTTCTGACTAGGTGTCGAACCAGTCAGCAGGGATGGTACCTCTCCCCGTTCTCTCATTAACTCCAGCTCCTTGACTTTAATTTCCTGCTGACGCGCCAATTCATGGTCCTTTAACTCCCTTTCGGCTCTTCTCTCCTCTGCTTCGAGTTCTCTTGCCGCTCTCCTTTCCTCTGTTTTTTGTCCTCTAACCTTTCCTGGAGTTCTCTTTCCACTCTCCTTTCCTCTGTTTTCTTCTCTTCTAACCTTTCCTGGAGTACTCTTTCCACTCTCCTTTCCTCTGTTTTCTTCTCTTCTAACCTTTCCTGGAGTTCTCTTTCCTGTACTTTTAACCTTTCCTGGAGTTCTCTCTCCACTCTCGTTTCCTCTGCTTGTTTCTCTTCTCTTCTCTCTTCTGCTTTCCTTTCCTCTGCTTTTAACCTCTCCTGGAGTTCTCTTTCCTGTTCTGCGCTTTCCTTTTCTGATTTCCTTTCCTCTGCTTTTTCCCTTTCCTGGCTCTGTAATTGCATCTCCAGTTTCCGGAGCTCCACATTTTCTTGTTCTTCTGGTAACCAATCCCAGGCTGCCTCTTCCCATGTTCCTAATCCCACCATAGATTGTATCACCACTGTCTGCAAATCTGCATTCTTCATATTAGTTCGGACCTCCATGTTAAAACGTTTGGCCAATTTCAAGAGGTCCGATTTTACTAACGCTCTGAACTGTGCTTCACTAGGGGTCACTGTAAATTTCCCTGCATCAAACTCCATGGTGACTACTGGTAACACCTGTTAACCTTCACAGAAAAATCAAAAAAAAAAATATTAATAAATTAATTATTAAAATTAAATTATTAAAAATTAATACTTTTTTCTTTTTTTACTTGGGGAATTCTGGGAATGTTAGGGAATTCTTTCCCAGACTAAATTTAGGAATTTTCAGATCCCGGACGCAGACCCAATTGCGAGCCCACGAATATCATATCAATTGGACGAGCCCCAAATTTCTGTTACGGGGTCTTCCCCTATCCTCTGGTCTCCGTAAACCTCCAAACCACGAGGGAGACCCCGGCAGAAAGATGTGTTGTCCTTGGTTGAAAACAAGCCAATCAATAACAAGTCCACACCAAGGGTTATGAACAAACCACAATATATTATAAATCCCACACAGGAATTACGACCCAATTAATACAGCACTTCACAATATAATTCCTATCTACAGTACAGGTGGCGCCACCTTACCGAGCCCGTTAACCCCAAAACTCACGGCCCTTGCCCCAATGTCTCTGTACGCCTCCAAGGCGACGTCGATTCGCTCCAGCGATTGTGGAATCAATTTCCGATTCCAATCTGGGGGAAGCGGCGTCGATCAAACCAACCCGCAGGCCACGTGGTCCAATCTCCAGCACGATGGCGGTAGAATGGGAAACCTCCCCAAAGACGATTTCGGGTACGTACCTGGTTGCGGTTCAATCTGCGAGTCTCCTCAATAACCCTCCCACAGCCACTGACTTGTAGTTTGTACAGCCGTCCCCGGCAGCCCGCTGGAGAGTAACGCCTGGTCGACGCGCCGCAAAAACCCGGTCACTGCTGGTGATGCGCGTGGCGAAGATGGCGGTCGGCTTTCTCTTGCACCTGGGTTGGGAGGTGAGGCTCCTCGGCAACCTCCACGAGGATACCCGACTACGCAGGTGCCGCAGCAATTCGGCGATCTCCTATCGTGCGGACTTCTTTTCAAGGAGGCAAAGTTCCCTTGTCCTGCACGTTCGACTGCTCGGTCTGGAGCTGCAATCAGAACACGTCTCCTCACGAGCTTCCCCGTGTCCCCTCCTCCTCTCCTTATCTCTTCCAGATCACGATCCGATTTTTGGCCACCTTTTACCCGGAGCGCTTTTCACCCTTTTAACCACAATAAGCATTATCAACATCCGCATCATCAATAAGCAAGAAGCATCAACCCTGATAACAAGAACCACCATTATTAGGGCCGGTATCCGTAACAATTGCTCATGGACACCAAGTCGATCACTAGCGTGTTTCCAGTCGCAGAACCCATCATGTGTGAATTGGGATCTTGCAACACCCATTAGCTTGCAAAAGAAGCAGTAGAGTCGACCATTTGCTGGTGAAAAACAAAGCCAATAGCGTATCACAACTTCCCCATTTCGATTTCGTCGCTCAAACATAGCTGGTGTACATTTCCGACTGATATTGTTTGCAACTTTTTGTATTTATGATTTAGCATCCAAAGACTTGACATCACTGTGGTAGAGATCCTCAGCACCTTTCGCAGCCCAATAGTCAATGAATTATTTCGCCATATGCTCTGACCATATGCTGATGTCATCAACCTGTGTATTTGTATGAGATTCTGGAAGCACTTGCTTTGAAGCAGTGTCTGTCTTCTCAACATTCTGGTCATTTTCTACCATAGACAGGCCGGATGAAGATGAGGCTGGTGTCTCTGCAGCAGGTGCCTGCTCTGGTTGTACTGAAGGTGAAGCACTGTCTGCTTCTGAAGCTGATGGACGAGTGAAGAATTCAGTCATTCGACGTGTTTTTGCAAGTTATTGAGCTTCTCTTTCAGTACGTTCCTTGTTCCTCAAGTTCCTCTTTGCAAGTTCCTCTTTCCTCTTTCCTCTTTCCTCTTTCCTCTTCCTCTTTGCAGTCACAAAGCCATTTGCAAAGCCACAAAGTCATTTGCAGTCACAAGTTCCTCTTTGCAGCACCACTTGCAAAATGTCGTGAACCTTTGTGCCTGTCCATTCCACTCATTCCTGCAAGAAAATTTGCGTTTATTTTATTTGTGAAAATGTGGAATGTAGCAGTGCAATTGCTATAATATGGCAGGCGACAACACAAATATCTATGGTGCATTAGCTTTCCTTGATGTCCCCATGGTGATACACACTGCATATACTGCACACTGCTTACCAAGGATGAGTCAGCATTATCCCTTTGTCCAGCCTGAAAGATTAGCAGCATCAATAGGAATGCTTCCATTGTTACAAATACAGTAAAACTTCCTCCAACGCGGGGGATACGTTCTGGGATAACCTCGTGTTGGAGGAATTCGCGTTGGAGGAATCATTAAGCGTATGGGGAAATTGGGGATATGTTCCAGGCTCCCAAAAAACTGACCCTAAAACAGCCTTTCTTCCTTCTTTTTTTTTTTTTACATGTTTCTTTGTATGGAATGGTGCAGCATTATTAAATATACATTAAAATAAGTGTTAGTATCATAATAGTACTGTATTATTGCAAGATAACTCAGCTTATTGTAAGGTGGTTGTTGGAGGTTTGGGTGATGATTTGCTGGTGGAGGGGTTGAAGTGCTGCTGGTAGCTGTTGCGATGTTGCGATGGAGGCTCCTGCACGAACGCTGGAATGGATTTTATCTTCGGCCTTCCGTACCGTCCTAATGGTTGATTCATTCACTGCGATCGAACGATCTGCGATAAGGGGAGCGATCTGCAATATGCGACTCGAACTGTGATCGAAAATCGAACTGCGATCGCCGATGACGGCAGGTGGCGAATCGTATCATCGTATGTATAAATTAAATATTAATTAACCCTTGGCCACACAAGGGAGGTCTTTTTAGCCTTGTATTTAGCCTAAGAACACCTGCCTTGTGTGTACAAGGGTTAAGTAAAGTGCAGTACAGTAACAAGGAATACGAATAATATAAATCTTTAGGAAAACACCAGCCACGATCGCGTAAATGTGAAACATATCCTCGCGTTGGGGAGGTTTTGACGAATTTAATTCAGCGCATAAATTGGAAACCGTGTTCGAGGAAGCCGCGTTGGAGGAAGTTTTACTGTACATTTTTTAAACAATTTTTTTTTCATGAAATATGTGGAGGCCCCCTGGTTGTGGAGGCCCCTGGGCAACTGCCCAGCTTGCCCATTCCTAAATCCGGCCCAGCCAAGAGGACACATTGGGCAATTAACTAACTAACGAATTATAATACTTTGCCCAAAGGAAGACTCAGTGCCACCAAAGCAAGCACATGGCAAGGAATATACGAAGGGGTTTGCTGTTGCCTTTAAATTGGAGTCAGGGCAGGAATTTTGAATTTGGTCAGGATTGAGGTGATGACTTACCAACTCTTTGTGAATGCTGGCAAACAGAACACCCAATTAAATGTTCATCTAAGGGACACATTGGTGAATAACCCTACATGTGAAACACCGGGATGACATTTATAGTTGGGTCAGGATTCTAACCCAGGCTAGACTGCTTAGATTCGAGAGTGCATGCGCCTTCGCCAAAATGATTGATGAATAAATTATATGTGACAAATATCCTGAAGTTGTGATATTTAGCAGCTACTTGTATCAAGCTTACAAAATATGAACCTCCTAAATCCAAATTATAAAGGAAGAACTTGAAAGGTAAAGGAGAGAACCATGAAGGGTACAGGGTGAGTGAGACGTCCCAAAACGCCTTACAATAAAGTGTTTTCGGAGATGGATCAGTCGCGGGTCTGCGAAATCTTCAGGAACATCAAGTGGCCTGCAAGTAAGGATGACAAGTAAGGACCGCAAGTAAGTTCTGCAAGTATGGACATCATTGTATGGAACGCACGACCTCAGCACTTGTGACAATTCTCTCTGGGGACATATCAGAGATTGTGACAAAACAGCGTTACCAGACGAATGAGGGATTGGAGAATGCTGTTACTGCAGCATTTGCAACAATCACACCACAGGTCCTCCGAAAGTAGTCACACAGAACATGGCGACGTATCATTCTACACACACACACAGACATTCTGGATTCCTCATATCTTAGGGGAATAATACATTCGAGATTCACGCAGACATTCTGGATTCCTAATATCTTAGGAGTATGAGACATTCTAGATACACACTGTTACGGATTCGTCACTTCCGTTGTTGTGGTTTTCATCTCCTTGAAACATTTCTGGTTCTATGTATAATTATTATTATTGTTTGGGGGAAATAGCCATTATTATTGTCACAAGGTAAAAATGTTAATGTTAAATGAAACAGGAAACCGGATCGGGAACCGGAAGGCGAGGAAGAAGAAGAAGGGGAGAAAAAATGGCGGAGCAAATGAGTCGGACAAGAAAGCCGAGTTGCTCCGGGTTCTGAAGCGAACGTTGGCGAGCCAGAGTCACTCGCGAATTTTCGGGTTTCCAGGAGAGGAATTCCTACGACGGAGTTGTCGTCGCTGTGACCGGTCAACATGCGTGTCAGGTTTTGCGATCGATTCAGGAGAGAATCAGCGCTGTGCCATGCACCACGAGACCGGGTCGTCGGCCATTTTGACTCACGCAGGATTTGTGCTTCGCTCGCGGTTTCGTTTCTTTTCGAATTCTCACCGCATTCAGACGTCGATCTGGGGCGTGTGTGTGACGCAGATTTTTGAATGCTAATTCGTCCATACCCGAGCGTGTGATCTCTCGGTCGCCTGTAGGGCGCCTGTGTACAGCTTCGGCTGTGTGACTGCCCTGGCCATCCACACGGGATTCTGGTCGTTTGGACATCGTTCTCGCAATCGCTGGAGCGAATCAACTTCGTCTTGGAGCCGGGAATAAGAGACATTGGGGAATGTTGTTGTTACACTCACTTGGAGCACAGTGAGTTATATATTGCAAAACTGAGGGTACCATCATAGGACATATTGATTGTACTTTTGAATACTATTGTTGTTGTACCGTTATTCTTGTGTGATCTCAATACAATATTTGTTTGTGAGTAACAATTGGGGTGGCTTCTCCATTGATCTTTGACACACAGAATAACACATTTTTCTGCCGTGACTCCTCTCGGGGCTCAGAGGTACACCGTGACCATGGGGTCGGGGAGGAGCACGTAACGGAAATTGGGGGCTCGCCCAATTGACTCGGGGGCTCGAAATTGGGTCTTCGTCCGGGATAGAATTCCCTAACATTCCCAGAATTCCCAAATTGTAAAAAAAATTCTGACATTCCCAAATTTTTCAAAATAAAAAATAAAAAAATATTGGAAAATTTTTGTGTGCAGGTTAACAGGTGTTAACTAATAGTCACCATGGTGTTTGACGCAGAACTGTTTGCGGCGTCCCCTAATGAGGCACAGTTCCAAGCATTAAAAAAATCGGAACTCTTGATATTGGCCAGACATTTTAACTTGGAGGTCCGAGTTAGTATGAAGAAGGCAGAGATGTAGACATTGGTGGTAGAATCTCTGGTGGGACAGGGAACATGGACAGAGGTAGCCTTGGATTGGTTACCTGAGGAAAAAGAAAATGTGGAGCTCTGGAAAACGGAGATGCAACTGCAGAGCCAGGAAAGGTTAAAAGCAGAGGAAAGGAGAGCTGAAAAGGAAAGAGCAGAACAGGAACGAGAACTCGAGGAGAGAAGAGCAGAGGAAAGAGCAGAGGAAAGGAGAGCTGCAAGAGAACTCGAGAGAAGAGCAGAGGAAAGGAGAGCTGAAAGGGAGTTAAAGGAATGTGACATGGAGTGTCAGAGGGAAATTGAACTCAAGAAGTTGGAATTAATGAGAGAACGGTGAGAGGTATCATCCATGCCGGCTAGTTCGACAACTAGTCAGAACACCTGAGATGTTGGTAGACATGTGAGGCTGGTTCCACCCTTCAATGAAAAGGAGGTAGCCAACTTTTTTTTACGCTTTGAGAAAGTGGCTCGAATGTTAAATGGCCTGAGGAGTCCTGGACCATGTTAGTGCAAAGTGTTCTGGTGGGTAAAGCTCAGGATATTTTTTCGGCTCTACCAATTGACCAATGTGCAGATTATGACATATTGAGGAAAACCATTCTCAAAGCCTATGAATTGGTCCCTGAAGCTTACCGGCAAAAATTCCGGAATGCCTGGAAGAGGGAGAGTGAGACACATGTGGAGTTTGCCAGAATGAAGGAAACCATGTTTGATCGGTGGTGTGATCCGAAAGGGGTTGGGAAAGACTTCAAACTGTTGCGACAATTGATCCTGGTGGAGGAATTCAAACAGTGTGGGCACGAGGACATTAAAGTACATCTGGAGGAAAAGAAGGTACCAGAGTTGTATGAGGCAGCAACCGTGGCATATGACTATGCCTTGACACACAGGATGGGGTTCCACAAACCTAAATTCTTGCCTAAAATTAGCCAGGGGAGTTATGGTACATCCGGTGCGGAGAACGAAAATTCATGGGGGCGGCCGAGAGAGGACTATGAGGACAAATCTGACACCGCGACTTTTAGGGATCAGAAGACTACATTTCCAAGACAGACCTATCTTCCGGGGGGCTCGAGGCAAACGACGAGTTTCTCCTCCGGGCCTACTTGCGCTTTTTGCAAGAAACCTGTACACTTGATGTCCCACTGTTATGCCCTGGAAAGGAAAAATCAGGAGCGGAGTCAGACTAGTACAACTCCGAATGCATTGGCAAATGTGAGAAATCGCCCTCAAAAGGGTTACAAACCATTTATTTCAGAGGGGTTTGTGTCACTGGATGGAGACTTGACTAACCAGAGACCTGTTAGGGTGTTGAGGGACACAGGAGCACATCAATCTTTAATGCTTGAAGGCATCTTGCCATGGTCTGAGGAGACGGCAACGGGGGATAGTGTTCGTTTGCAGGGGATTGGTGGCTGTGTTAGTGCTCCACTTTATGTCATCCATTTGGAGTCTGATTTGGTGTCACTTGTCAGGACCGGTCACCGTAGGTTTACAAGCCACTCTTCCTGTAGAAGGAGTATCTTTTGTTATCGGGAATGATTTGGCCGGTGGTCAAGTTTCTGGTACCCTGATGTTTGTTGAAAAGCCTAGTATGGAAAATAACACCGCACAGGTAGAGCAGGGGATTGCGGGTACCTTTCCATCCTGTACCATGACTCGTGCTATGGATAGGAAGCGCCCTGAAGAGAAGAGGAAGTACCCTGAATCTAGGTGTCAGCACACACAAGTCAGGGATGGAAGCAATGTTGGCAAGCTCTTTGTAGGTGGACTGAACTGTAACACAAGGGAAGATGTTCTGTACTCTGTCTTCGGCAAATATGGACCGCTCTTGGAAGTGCTGCTGATAAAAGACAGGGAGACGCAAAGGTCAAGAGGATTTGGCTTTGTCACATTTGAAAACACAAAGGACGCCAAAGATGCAGAAAAGGATTTGAATGGCAAGGATTTGGATTGTCGGACCATAACAGTAGAGAAGGCAGGCCATAGGCGTCGAGGGGGCTACAGAGGAGGAAAACGTGGAGGTAGTTTCAGGGGTGGCTATGGCTCCCGGGGTGGGAGTAAAAGTTTTGGTGGTGGCCGCAGTCGAGATTACTATGGAGGCTCTCAGAGTTACGGCAGCTCCCGAAGGGATGATTATCAGGGTAGTGGCCGAGAAGGAGACCGCTATTCATGTGACTACCGCGTCAGGCGGTCCAACCGTGATTATTATGAAAGTTAGGAAGAGTTGAAGCACTGAATGCTGCGGAGCAGCCGATCCAAGATTCCTACCCGTGATTAACCGTGAACACATGAACACTTTGAACACGTTCCTAAAGGCGTCCATGTCGTGAACTTTCCTACACGGATTAACCGTAAACTCCACGTTCCTAAAGGCGTCCACGTAGTGAACTTTCCTACACAGATTAACCATGAACTCCACATTCCTAAAGGCATCCATGTAGTGAATACTTCCAGGCCTCACCACCCAACCACCATGGAACCTGGCTCTCAGGTCGGCCTCCCGGAAAAAGTGCTGTAGATTTGCTTGACTTTGGATTTTTGATCACAACCCCACAACCTTCATTCAAAAGAAACTAAAAATAATAATCAGAGGTTGATGAGATGGAGTTTGGCTTTGCAGGAGTTCAACTTGGAAATTGAGCATGTAAAGGGCAGGGACAATGTCGTTGCTGATGCTTTGTCCAGAGTGAAGTAACTTTGGAAATCTCTGTAAGTTGTTTGAAGTTTTGTTGCTTTATTCTTGGGAAATATTGATTATTGTTGCTCATGGGAATTGATGATTTGGGGTGTGAGTCTACTTTTGTTTGTTTAACGAATTTTGCCCACAAAGAAAGTTTTCACTATGTTCAAACTTTCTTTCTTGAGGGGGGGTTGTGTTATGGATTCGTCACCTCCGTTGTTGTGGTTTTCATCCCCTTGAAACATTTCTGGTTCTATGTATTATTATTATTATTATTGTTTGGGGGAAATAGCCATTATTATTGTCACAAGGTAAAAATGTTAATGATAAATGAAACAGGAAACCGGATCGGGAACCGGAAGATGAGGAAGAAGAAGAAGGAGAGGAAAAAGGGCGGAGCGAATGAGTCGGACAAGAAAGCCGAGTTGCTCCGGGTTCTGAAGCGAACGTTGGCAAGCCAGAGTCACCAGCGATCTTTCGGGTTTCCGGGAGAGGAATTCCTACGACGGAGTTGTCGTCGCTGTGACCGGTCAACCTGCATGTCAGGTTTTGTGATCGATTCAGGAGGAAATCATCGCTGTGCCGTGCGCCATGAGACCGGGTCATCGGCCATTTTGACTCGCGCAGGATTTGTGCTTCGCTCGCGGTTTCGTTTCTTTTTGAATTCTCACCGCATTCAGACGTCGATCTGGGGCGTGTGTGTGACGCGGATTTTTGAAGGCAAATTCGTCCATACCCAAGGGTGTGATCTCTCGGTCACCTGTAGGGCGCCTTTGGATATCACAGTCGCCTTGAGGGCGCCTGTGTACAGCTTCGGCTGTGTGACTGCCCTGGCCATCCGTGTGGGATTCTGGTCGTTTGGACATCGTTCTAGCGATTGCTGGAGCGAATCAACTTCATCTTGGAGCCGGGAATAAGAGACATTGGGGAATGTTGTTGTTACACTCACTTGGAGCACAGTGAGTTATATATTGCAAAACTGATGGTACCATCATAGGACATATTGATTGTACTTTTGAATACTATTGTTGTTGTACCGTTATTCTTGTGTGATCTCAATACAATATTTCTTTGTGAGTAACAATTGGGGTGGCTTCTCCATTGATCTTTGACACACAGAATAGCACATTTTTCTGCCGTGACACCTCTCGGGCTCGGAGGTACACCGTGACCAGTGGGTCGGGAAGGAGCACGTAACAACAGAGACATTCTGGATAGCTAATATCTTAGGAGTATGAGACATTCTAGATACACACAGATATTTTGAATTCCTAATATCTGTGGAGAATGAGACATTCTAGATACAAACAGACATTCTGGATTGGTAATATCTTGGGAGTATGAGACATTCGAAATACACACAGACATTCTGGATTCCTAATATCATAGGAGTATGAGACATTCAAGATCCACACAGACATTCAGGATTCCTAATATCTTAGGAGTATGAGACATTCTAGATACACACAGACATTCTGGATTCCTAATATCTTCGGGGCATAAGACATTCTAAATCCACACAGACATTCTGGATTCCTAATATCATAGGAGTATGAGACATTCGAGATACACACAGACATTCTGGATTCCTAATATCTTAGGAGTATGAGACATTCTAGATACACACAGACATTCTGGATTCCTAATATCTTAGGAGTATGAGACATTCGAGATACACACAGACATTCTGGATTCCTAATATCTTCGGGGCATAAGACATTCTAAATCCACACAGACATTCTGGATTCCTAATATCTTAGGAGTATGAGACATTCTAGATACACACAGACATTCTGGATTCCTAATATCTTCGGGGCATTAGACCTTGTAAATCCACACAGACATTCTGGATTCCTAATATCTTAGGAGTATGAGACATTCTCGATACAAACAGGCATTCTGGCTTCCTAATATCGTAGGAGTATGACTCATTTTAGATACACACAGACATTCAGGATTCCTAATATCGTAGGAGTATGAGACATTCCAGATACACACAGACATTCTGGATTCCTAATATCTTCGGGGCATAAGACATTCTAAATCCACACAGACATTCTGGATTCCAAATATCTTAGGAGTATGAGACATTCTAGATACACACAGACATTCTGGATTCCAAATATCTTATGAGTATGAGACATTCTAGATACACACAGACATTCTGGATTCCTAATATCTGAGGAGTATGAGACATTCTAGATACACACAGACATTCAGGATTCCTAATATCTTAGAAGTATCGGACATTCTAGATACACACAGACATTCTGCTTTCCTAATGTCTTCAGAGTATGAGACATTCTAGAATCACACAGACATTCTGGATTCCTAATATCTTAGGGGCATGAGACATTCTAGATACACACAGACACTCAGGATTCCTAATATCTTAGAAGTATGAGACATTCTAGAAACACACAGACATTCTGTATTCCTAATATCTTAGGAGTATGAGACATTCTAGATACACAGAGACATTCAGGATTCCTAATATCTTAGAAGTATGAGACATTCTAGATACACACAGACATTCTGGATTCCTAATATCTTAGGAGTATGAGACATTCTAGATACACACAGACATTCAGGATTCCTAATATCTTAGGAGTATGAGACATTCTAGATACACACAGACATTCAGGATTCCTAATATCTTAGAAGTATGAGACATTCTAGATACACACAGACATTCTGGATTCCTAATATCTTTGGAGTATGAGACATTCTAGATACACACAGACATTCAGGATTCCTAATATCTTAGGAGTATGAGACATTCTAGATACACACAGACATTCAGGATTCCTAATATCTTAGAAGTATGAGACATTCTAGATACACACAGACATTCAGGATTCCTAATATCTTAGAAGTATGAGACATTCTAGATACACACAGACATTCTGGATTCCTAATATCTTAGGAGTATGAGACATTCTAGATACACACAGACATTCTGGATTCCTAATATCTTAGGAGTATGAGACATTCTAGATACACACAGACATTCAGGATTCCTAATATCTTAGAAGTATGAGACATTCTAGATACACACAGACATTCAGGATTCCTAATATCTTAGAAGTATGAGACATTCTAGATACACACAGACATTCTGGATTCCTAATATCTTAGGAGTATGAGACATTCTAGATACACACAGACATTCAGGATTCCTAATATCTTCGGAGTATGAGACATTCTAGATACACACAGACATTCTGGATTCCTAATATCTTAGGAGTATGAGACATTCGAGATACACACAGACATTCAGGATTCCTAATATCTTAGGAGTATGAGACATTCTAGATACACACAGACATTCTGGATTCCTAATATCTGAGGAGTATGACACATTCGAGATACACACAGACATTCTGGATTCCTAATACCTTAGGAGTATGAGACATTCTAGATACACACAGACATTCTGTGTTCCTAATATCTTAGGAGTATGAGACATTCTAGATACACACAGACATTCTGGATTCCTAATATCTTAGGAGTATGAGACATTCGAGATTCACACAGACATTCTGGACTCCTAATATCTTAGGAGTATGAGACATTCGAGATTCACACAGACATTCTGGATTCCTAATATCTTAGGAGTATGAGACATTCTAGATACACACAGACATTCTGGATTCCTAATATCTTAGGAGTATGAGACATTCGAGATACACACAGACATTCTGGATTCCTAATATCTTAGGAGTATGAGACATTCTAGATACACACAGACATTCTGGATTCCTAATATCTTAGGAGTATGAGACATTCTAGATGCACACAGACATTCTGGTTTCCTAATGTCTTAGGAGTATGAGACATTCTAGATGCACAGCGACATTCTGGTTTCCTAATGTCTTCGGAGTATGAGACGTTCTAGATGCACACAGACATTCTGTATTCCTAATATCTTAGGAGTATGAGACATTCGAGATTCACACAGACATTCTGGATTCCTAATATCTTAGAAGTATGAGACATTCTAGATACACACAGACATTCTGGATTCCTAATATCTTAGGAGTATGAGACATTCGAGATACACACAGACATTCAGGATTCCTAATATCTTCGGAGTATGAGACATTCTAGATACAAACAGACATTCTGGATTGGTAATATATTAGGAGTATGAGACATTCTAGATACACACAGACATTCAGGATTCCTAATATCTTCGGGGCATAAGACATTCTAAATCCACACAGACATTCTGGATTCCAAATATCTTAGGAGTATGAGACATTCTAGATACAAACAGACATTCTGGATTGGTAATATCTTAGGAGTATGAGACATTCTAGATACACACAGACATTCAGGATTCCTAATATCTTCGGGGCATAAGACATTCTAAATCCACACAGACATTCTGGATTCCTAATATCTTAGGAGTATGAGACATTCTGGATACACACAGACATTCTGGATTCCTAATATCTTAGGAGTATGAGACATTCCCAGATTCACACAGACATTCTGGATTCCTAATATCTTAGGAGTATGAGACATTCTAGATACACACAGACATTCTGGATTCCTAATATCTTAGGAGTATGAGACATTCGATATACACACAGACATTCAGGATTCCTAATATCTTAGGAGTATGAGACCTTCGAGATAGATACACACAGACATTCTGGATTCCTAATATCTGAGGAGTATGAGACCTTCGAGATACACACAGACATTCTGGATTCCTAATATCTTAGGAGTATGAGACATTCTAGATACACACAGACATTCTGGATTCCTAATATCTTAGGAGTATGAGACATTCTAGATACACACAGACATTCTGGATTCCTAGTATCTTTGGAGTATGAGACATTCTAGATACACACAGACATTCAGGATTCCTAATATCTTAGAAGTATGAGACATTCTAGATACACACAGACATTCTGGATTCCTAATATCTTAGGAGTATGAGACATTCGAGATACACACAGACATTCTGGATTCCTAATATCTTAGGAGTATGAGACATTCTAGATGCACACAGACATTCTGGTTTCCTAATGTCTTAGGAGTATGAGACATTCTAGATGCACAGCGACATTCTGGTTTCCTAATGTCTTCGGAGTATGAGACGTTCTAGATGCACACAGACATTCTGTATTCCTAATATCTTAGGAGTATGAGACATTCGAGATACACACAGACATTCTGGATTCCTAATATCTTAGGAGTATGAGACATTCTAGATACACACAGACATTCTGGATTCCTAATATCTTCGGAGTATGAGACATTCTATATGCACACAGACATTCTGGTTTCCTAATGTCTTAGGAGTATGAGACATTCTAGGTGCACACAGACATTCTGGTTTCCTAATGTCTTAGGAGTATGAGACATTCTATATACACACAGACATTCTGGATTCCTAATATCTTAGGAGTATGAGACATTCTAGATACACACAGACATTCTGGATTCCTAATATCTTAGGAGTATGAGACATTCGAGATACACACAGACATTCTGGATTCCTAATATCTTAGGAGTATGAGACATTCTAGATACACACAGACATTCTGGATTCCTAATATCTTAGGAGTATGAGACATTCTAGCTGCACACAGACATTCTGGTTTCCTCATGTCTCAGGAGTATGAGACATTCTAGATGCACACAGACATTCTGGTTTCCTCACGTCTTCGGAGTATGAGACATTCTAGATGCACACAGACATTCTGGATTCCTAATATCATAGGAGTATGAGACATTCTAGATGCACACAGACATTCTGGTTTCCTAATGTCTTCAGAGTATGAGACATTCTAGATGCACACAGACATTCTGGATTCCTTATGTCTTAGGAGTATGAGACATTATAGATACACACAGACATTCTGGATTCCTAATATCATAGGAATCTGAGACATTCTAGATACACACAGACATTCAGGATTCCTGATGTCTTCGGAGTATGAGACATTCGAGATACACACAGACATTCAGGATTCCTAATGTCTTAGGAGTATGAGACATTCTAGATGCACACAGACATTCAGGATTCCTGATGTCTTCGGAGTATGAGACATTCGAGATACACACAGACATTCTGGATTCCTAATATCTTTGGAGTATGAGATATTCTAAATACACACAGACATTCAGGATTCCTGATGTCTTCGGAGTATGAGACATTCTAGATACAAACAGACATTCTGGATTCCTAATATCTTAGGAGTATGAGACATTCTAGATGCACACAGACATTCAGGATTCCTAATATCTTAGGAGTATGAGACATTCTAGATACACACAGACATTCTGGATTCCTAATATCTTAGGAGTATGAGACATTCGAGATACACACAGACATTCAGGATTCCTAATATCTTAGAAGTATGAGACATTCTAGATACACACAGACATTCAGGATTCCTAATATCTTAGAAGTATGAGACATTCTAGATACACACAGACATTCTGGATTCCTAATATCTTAGGAGTATGAGACATTCTAGATACACACAGACATTCTGGATTCCTAATATCTTAGGAGTATGAGACATTCGAGATACACACAGACATTCAGGATTCCTAATATCTTCGGAGTATGAGACATTCTAGATACACACAGACATTCTGGATTCCAAATATCTTAGGAGTATGAGACATTCGAGATACACACAGACATTCAGGATTCCTAATATCTTAGGAGTATGAGACATTCTAGATACACACAGACATTCAGGATTCCTAATATCTTCGGAGTATGAGACATTCTAGATACACACAGACATTCTGGATTCCTAATATCTTAGGAGTATGAGACATTCGAGATACACACAGACATTCAGGATTCCTAATATCTTAGGAGTATGAGACATTCTAGATACACACAGACATTCTGGATTCCTAATATCTGAGGAGTATGACACATTCGAGATACACACAGACATTCTGGATTCCTAATATCTTAGGAGTATGAGACATTCTAGATACACACAGACATTCTGTGTTCCTAATATCTTAGGAGTATGCGACATTCTAGATACACACAGACATTCTGGATTCCTAATATCTTAGGAGTATGAGACATTCGAGATTCACACAGACATTCTGGACTCCTAATATCTTAGGAGTATGAGACATTCGAGATTCACACAGACATTCTGGATTCCTAATATCTTAGGAGTATGAGACATTCTAGATACACACAGACATTCTGGATTCCTAATATCTTAGGAGTATGAGACATTCGAGATACACACAGACATTCTGGATTCCTAATATCTTAGGAGTATGAGACATTCTAGATACGCACAGACATTCTGGATTCCTAATATCTTAGGAGTATGAGACATTCGAGATACACACAGACATTCAGGATTCCTAATATCTTCGGAGTATGAGACATTCTAGATACAAACAGACATTATGGATTGGTAATATATTAGGAGTATGAGACATTCTAGATACACACAGACATTCAGGATTCCTAATATCTTCGGGGCATAAGACATTCTAAATCCACACAGACATTCTGGATTCCAAATATCTTAGGAGTATGAGACATTCGAGATACAAACAGACATTCTGGATTCCTAATATCTTCGGGGCATAAGACATTCTAAATCCACACAGACATTATGGATTGGTAATATCTTAGGAGTATGAGACATTCTAGATACACACAGACATTCAGGATTCCTAATATCTTCGGGGCATAAGACATTCTAAATCCACACAGACATTCTGGATTCCTAATATCTTAGGAGTATGAGACATTCCCAGATTCACACAGACATTCTGGATTCCTAATATCTTAGGTGTATGAGACATTCGAGATACACACAGACATTCAGGATTCCTAATATCTTAGGAGTATGAGACATTCTAGATACACACAGACATTCTGGATTCCTAATATCTTAGGAGTATGAGACATTCGATATACACACAGACATTCAGGATTCCTAATATCTTAGGAGTATGAGACCTTCGAGATAGATACACACAGACATTCTGGATTCCTAATATCTGAGGAGTATGAGACCTTCGAGATACACACAGACATTCTGGATTCCTAATATCTTAGGAGTATGAGACATTCTAGATACACACAGACATTCTGGATTCCTAATATCTTAGGAGTATGAGACATTCTAGATACACACAGACATTCTGGAATCCTAGTATCTTTGGAGTATGAGACATTCTAGATACACACAGACATTCAGGATTCCTAATATCTTAGAAGTATGAGACATTCTAGATACACACAGACATTCTGGATTCCTAATATCTTAGGAGTATGAGACATTCGAGATACACACAGACATTCTGGATTCCTAATATCTTAGGAGTATGAGACATTCTAGTGCACACAGACATTCTGGTTTCCTAATGTCTTAGGAGTATGAGACATTCTAGATGCACAGAGACATTCTGGTTTCCTAATGTCTTCGGAGTATGAGACGTTCTAGATGCACACAGACATTCTGGATTCCTAATATCTTAGGAGTATGAGACATTCTAGATACACACAGACATTCTGGATTCCTAATATCTTAGGAGTATGAGACATTCGAGATACACACAGACATTCTGGATTCCTAATATCTTAGGAGTATGAGACATTCTAGATACACACAGACATTCTGGATTCCTAATATCTTCGGAGTATGAGACATTCTAGATGCACACAGACATTCTGGTTTCTTAATGTCTTAGGAGTATGAGACATTCTAGATGCACACAGACATTCTGGTTTCCTAATGTCTTAGGAGTATGAGACATTCTATATACACACAGACATTCTGGATTCCTAATATCTTAGGAGTATGAGACATTCTAGATACACACAGACATTCTGGATTCCTAATATCTTAGGAGTATGAGACATTCGAGATACACACAGACATTCTGGATTCCTAATATCTTAGGAGTATGAGACATTCTAGATACACACAGACATTCTGGATTCCTAATATCTTAGGAGTATGAGACATTCTAGCTGCACACAGACATTCTGGTTTCCTCATGTCTCAGGAGTATGAGACATTCTAGATGCACGCAGACATTCTGGTTTCCTCACGTCTTCGGAGTATGTGACATTCTAGATGCACGCAGACATTCTGGATTCCTAATATCATAGGAGTATGAGACATTCTAGATGCACACAGACATTCTGGTTTCCTAATGTCTTCAGAGTATGAGACATTCTAGATGCACACAGACATTCTGGATTCCTTATGTCTTAGGAGTATGAGACATTATAGATACACACAGACATTCTGGATTCCTAATATCATAGGAATCTGAGACATTCTAGATACACACAGACATTCAGGATTCCTGATGTCTTCGGAGTATGAGACATTCGAGATACACACAGACATTCAGGATTCCTAATGTCTTAGGAGTATGAGACATTCTAGATGCACACAGACATTCAGGATTCCTGATGTCTTCGGAGTATGAGACATTCGAGATACACACAGACATTCTGGATTCCTAATATCTTTGGAGTATGAGATATTCTAAATACACACAGACATTCAGGATTCCTGATGTCTTCGGAGTATGAGACATTCGAGATACACACAGACATTCAGGATTCCTAATGTCTTAGGAGTATGAGACATTCTAGATGCACACAGACATTCAGGATTCCTAATATCTTAGGAGTATGAGACATTCTAGATACAAACAGACATTCTGGATTCCTAATGTCTTCGGAGTATGAGACATTCGAGATACACACAGACATTCTGGATTCCTAATATCATAGGAGTATGAGACATTCTAGATACACACAGACATTCTGGATTCCTAATGTCTTCAGAGTATGAGACATTCTAGATACACACAGACATTCTGGATTCCTCATATCTTAGGAGTATGAGACATTCTAGATACAAACAGACATTCTGGATTCCTAATATCTTTGGAGTATGAGACATTCTAGATACACACAGACATTCAGGATTCCTAATATCTTAGGAGTATGAGACATTCTAGATACACACAGACATTCAGGATTCCTAATATCTTCGGAGTATGAGACATTCTAGATACACACAGACATTCAGGATTCCTAATATCTTAGGAGTATGAGACATTCTAGATACACACAGACATTCTGGATTCCTAATATCTTAGGAGTATGAGACATTCTAGATACACACAGACATTCAGGATTCCTAATATCTTCGGAGTATGAGACATTCTAGATACACACAGACATTCAGGATTCCTAATATCTTCGGAGTATGAGACATTCTAGATACACACAGACATTCAGGATTCCTAATATCTTCGGAGTATGAGACATTCTAGATACACACAGACATTCAGGATTCCTAATATCTTAGGAGTATGAGACATTCTAGATACACACAGACATTCTGGATTCCTAATATCTTAGGAGTATGAGACATTCTAGATACACACAGACATTCAGGATTCCTAATATCTTCGGAGTATGAGACATTCTAGATACACACAGACATTCAGGATTCCTAATATCTTCGGAGTATGAGACATTCTAGATACACACAGACATTCAGGATTCCTAATATCTTTGGAGTATGAGACATTCTAGATACAAACAGACATTCTGGATTCCTAATATCTTCGGAGTATGAGACATTCTAGATACAAACAGACATTCTGGATTCCTAATATCTTCGGAGTATGAGACATTCTAGATACACACAGACATTCTGGATTCCTAATATCTTCGGAGTATGAGACATTCTAGATACAAACAGACATTCTGGATTCCTAATATCTTCGGAGTATGAGACATTCTAAATACACACAGCCAATCAGGATTACTAATATCTTCGGAGTATGAGACATTCTAAATACACACAGTGTCCAATTCTGAAGTTGACATTGGTCTGCAGTCAAATCTTCCCATGAACTGTGTACGAATGTTATCATGTTTAATGGGCATGACAAGTACAACTGCTCAAGAGAAAATGAAAAGTTCAGCCAATAACGACTACAGAGAAGATGCAAAACAGTTGTTGTTTTTCAGTTCATCGATTGTCTTGAGAAGTTAACACGTGCTATTTATTGCAAGTTTCAGCTCACCAAAAGTCATTGACTCAAGTATGGGATTGATGAATGAGAATTGTGCGATTGATGAAAACCTCGATCCCTCCCAAAGTCTGGTTATGGGATCTCTTCGACCTTGCAGAAAATGCCTTTGGCAACACAAACTCAAAGTAAACTATCAAGTTGGCATCTGAAAGAGGGCCCACAATGTGGATCAGGTTACCCATGATGCAACAGATGGTCCTGGCTGGATGACTACGGGTGGCAAATTGGAGCCATTGTTATGGAATGAAGGTGATGTGTTACCACAGCAGTTGTTAGACATCCTTGAGGATATGCTTGGAAATGAGAATTGTGATGATGAGGATTCAGAGGCAGATTCTACAGTGCCAGAGAATTTTGCATACATACTTGGGTGAAGATAACCTGGATAGCAAATCAGTATTAATTCCCCATGTGAGTGTATATAATGTATATAATGTGTATATATATATATATATGTTGGAACCCATCTGTGGATCGGTCCCATCGGCCGATGGGTCTGACCCATCTGTGGATGCACGAGAAATGACAATGCAGACCCATCGACCGATGGGTCTGCGCCATCTGCGGATGTGTTGTTCACCTTGAAGGAATGTGTTGACGGAATGGTGCTCTTCAATCAGGTCCACAGTCATTGGAATTACATGTGGTAGGAATTTAACAGAGATGATTTTAAAATGTTTTATTATCTATTTCTACCCATCTATTTATACATTTTGTCAATACATTTTGTAATTAACAGATACATGGCAGTTTTATTTTAGTAAAGCTTTACATAACATACTCAACATTCATACAAAACATTAGGTGTTCTTCTGATAATGGCGGAGGGGAATGGTGGCAGGGTAGAGAGTGGCAGGTGCTGATGAAGGTGATGGCGAGGGTAAATGTAGATTTGGTGGCAAGGA